>NC_083772.1:1947906-1957906 GCF_963514075.1 Conger conger
AGGGGGTAGAGGAGATGGAGGGGGTAGAGGAGATGGAGGGGGGTAGGGGAGATGGAGGGGGTCAGGGAGATGGAGGGGGTCTGGGAGATGGAGGGGGTCAGGGAGATGGAGGGGGTAGAGGAGATGGAGGGGGTCAGGGAGATGGAGGGGGTCTGGGAGATGGAGGGGGGTAGAGGAGATGGAGGGGGGTAGGGGAGATGGAGGGGGTAGAGGAGATGGAGGGGGTAGAGGAGATGGAGGGGGTCAGGGAGATGGAGGGGGTCAGGGAGTTGGAGGGGGTCTGGGAGATGGAGGGGGTCAGGGAGATGGAGGGGGTCTGGGAGATGGAGGGGATCAGGGAGATGGAGGGGGGTAGAGGAGATGGAGGGGGGTAGAGGAGATGGAGGGGGGTAGAGGAGATGGAGGGGGTCAGGGAGATGGAGGGGGGTAGAGGAGATGGAGGGGGGTAGAGGAGATGGAGGGGGTAGAGGAGATGGAGGGGGGTAGAGGAGATGGAGGGGGGTAGAGGAGATGGAAGGGGTCAGGGAGATGGAGGGGGTAGAGGAGATGGAGGGGGTAGAGGAGATGGAGGGGGGTAGAGGAGATGGAGGGGGTAGAGGAGATGGAGGGGGGTCAGGGAGATGGAGGGGGTAGAGGAGATGGAGGGGGGTAGAGGAGATGGAGGGGGTCAGGGAGATGGAGGGGGTAGAGGAGATGGAGGGGGTAGAGGAGATGGAGGGGGGTAGAGGAGATGGAGGGGGTAGAGGAGATGGAGGGGGTAGCGGAGATGGAGGGGGTCAGGGACATGGAGGGGGTAGAGGAGATGGAGGGGGTCAGGGAGATGGAGGGGGTAGCGGAGATGGAGGGGGTAGAGGAGATGGAGGGGGTCAGGGAGATGGAGGGGGTAGCGGAGATGGAGGGGGGTAGAGGAGAGAGCCTGGAGCGCTCACCCTCATGTGGACAGATCAACAGCGGCTTCAATCATTCGCTCGTTCCAGAAGGAAAGCGGCCATCGCTGTAGAATGTGTTGCATGTGGCTGCACACTGTGTACAACACACAGTGCGGTAGGCAGTCCAGCGGCTGGAGACGAGGTCCAGCAGCCGGGTCGAGTCACCGAGCCAGACGGGGATTGATTGGTCTGGTCTGTCAGATTAATGCCGCAGGCTGGCTAGCTGAGGCCTGCAGCCAGTGCGATGATGAGAACGGCCAACACCACAGCCAAGCAGATCCCAGCACACATCATCTTCTGTAGAGAGAGGGGGGTGGGGTGGAGGGGGAGAGAGGCAGGCGTGGATGTGTCAGAGACTACTGTCCACAGAAGACTCCAGTAATGTCTCAGTGGGTCACAGACTTCAATCAGTCATGCATAAGAAAATATGCAATAAACATGACTATAATTTACATCACATAAATATGTCCCAAACATTATGGTGCCCTGAAATGGGGGATTATGTATAACAAGTGCTGTCATGTCTACATGATGAAACCAGAATGTATAAATATACTCTTTAATAATCTCTCTTTAATACTCTTGAATCGTTTGTTTAGGAATATAAAATTGTGGTGTACTGAGCTAAATTAATGTTTTTGTCCCAAGCATTACGGAGGGCATTGCATATTACAATTCTTATGAACATATAAACACAACAACAGCAACAAAAATATAAATGAATAACTATATATTGTTGTTTGTAACAATATTAGCAGGGTTTATATGCATAGGTATTAAAGGAGACTGGGCTTGGGACTGGGGCAGTTGGAATAGCCAGGGCAGGAGGGAAGGTGACAACTGGCACACACACAGCCTCTCCCCCGACAGTCAGATGCTGCCAAAACAGCTGGGTCTCCTGAAGCTTCTCAGGACTGGTGTTAAGTACTGATATTGTTCTGATTTTGCCAAGGACTTCACAGACCTCTTTGGAAGCACACCTGTAGCCTACCTGGGAGAAAATCTGGAGATATCAAAGTAACATTAGTTAGGATGAAACTAACCAAGAGACCTGTACTAATTATACTGTGTGCCTAATTATACTGTAATGCCTGGCATTACAGTCATTATTGTACTAAATAAAGACAAATGTACTGTACATTCATATAATTTAAGGTAACATAGGTGTAAATATTGTATTATATAATTATTGTGGAAACTGCTCTATTATTTAATTACTTACCTGGGCAACTACATAATATGGCCAAGGTAACAACAACAACAATAATATATTAATGGTAAATAAAGGAATATATACCAAAATAAGATGTCTGAATGACAGTAAGTTGGGCCTATGACATAAACAATTGGCATTGGCGCTACTTATTGCTTTTACAATAGCAGTGAAATAAGAGTAACAATAATAATAATTTTATGTCTCAGCCGTCATGGCACAGTGAATCAAACGTTGATACAAATTGCCAATACTATTAATGACGGTGATATTTTACACCCTAATGTGATAGCATGTTAATGTAGCTGGCTACGACGTTGAGAAACAGACATGCAGAGACATTATCCCATTTACCTGTAATTTTCCCACATAAAAAAACTGACAATTTGGACATCCATCCATCCATCCATCCATTATCTGAACCCGCTTATCCTCAACAGGGTCGCAGGGGGGCTGGAGCCTATCCCAGCATACATTGGGCGAAAGGCAGGAATACACCCTGGACAGGTCGCCAGTCCATCGCAGGGCACACACACCATTCACTCACACACTCATACACTCATACCTACGGGCAATTTAGACTCTCCAATCAGCCTAACCTGCATGTCTTTGGACTGTGGGAGGAAACCGGAGTACCCGGAGGAAACCAACGCAGACACGGGGAGAACATGCAAACTCCGCACAGAGAGGCCCCGGCCGACGGGGATTCGAACCCAGGACCTCCTTGCTGTGAGGCGACAATTTGGACATTCAAAATAATAATACATTAACTGATAACTGTAACTGATTAAACTACGGGCAATTTTCTTGCAAATATTGTGGGAATACCTCAACAACATCAATATCATTCACGGAGCCGTTAGTAGTAAAATAATTATTTAGATAGACTTACCGAAACGTGCGTCGGCGCCCATGGAAATGATGCGCGCCAGGCGATTTCGTATAGTTAAGGAATCCGCACTGAAAAGACGTCATTCGTTTAGCGACGCGATATCAACGTGTGGCCAAGAATATATTGCATCCGTAGTGTTAAGAAGTACCGTTGAGAATGAATGGGAAAAGTTAGTGGAAGTTAAGCTTAACTATCCGTTGACGAGCGCGAAGGAATGAGCATGCGGTTTAGTGCTCTACAGGCTGCGCCACTGAGACACCCTATTTCAATGTTTTAATTTCTTTTTTTCTTTTTTTTGTAGTCAAATGTAATACGAATCGGAAAATAAAAATGCCAATGCACGTTGAGCTAGGTTGAGCAATGTAGGCTAAATTACAGTTGTTATTAACTAGAGCTAGATAGATGGCTAACATAACTTACTTCAGTTTGATTCTCCTGTCTGTATCAGGGGTTGCTAGCTAGCTAATACGGTGCCCAGTGTGTATGGTGCTTCATTATGTCGCTAAAACATTTTGAAGCTTCGGACCAATGTCCGAAATACGATCAAAAATACTATCAAACACAAACTCAGAAACTCTTCTAATCCCCAGAAACTGTTCTCTATTTTCTCCTCTCTCCTCAACACACCGCCTCCTCCACCTCAGTCCTCCTTTGCTGCTGATGACTTTGCTGATTTTTTTGATGAGAAGGTCACAGACATCCGCAGTTCCTTTACAACCACCGCCCCCCTCTCTGTGCCCTTCCACTCCTCTAGGCCCATCCCTTCCTTTTCCACTTTCTCCCCCCTTGCAGACTCAGATGTTTCTCAACTCCTGCTCTCTCACCGCCCTACAACCTGTGCCCTTGACCCTATCCCCTCTTCTCTTCTCCAGACTATCACACCTGACATTCTCCCATTTGTCACCTCCCTTGTCAACTCCTCCCTGTCTTCTGGCTGTTTTCCTGCATCCTCCCACATCACTCCGCTGCTAAAAAAGCCAAATCTGGATCCCTCCATCATCTAGAACTACCGCCCGGTATCTCTTCTTCCTTTTCTTTCTAAAACCATAGAATGAGCCGCTTCTACTCAACTTTCTTCTTTCTTTTCTAACAACAACCTGCTAGATCAGTCTGGCTTCAGATCTGGCCACTCGACAGAGACCGCGCTCCTCTCCGTCAGTGAGTTGCTCCATGCCACACGAGCAGCCTCCCTCTCCTCTGTCCTCATTCTTCTAGATCTCTCTGCTGCCTTCAACACTGTGGATCACTCCATCCTCCTGTCCGCCCTGTCAGCAACGGGCATCTGTGGCACAGCCCTGTACTGGATTGAGTCCTACCTCTCTGGTTGCTCCTTCCAGGTTGTCTGGGCTGGTACGGTATCGACACCTCGGCCCCTTGCCACAGGAGTTCCCCAGGGCTCAGTCCTAGGCCCGCTTCTTTTTCCTCTTTACACTCGCTCCCTTGGCCCTGTGATCACTGCACATGGGCTATCCTACCACTGCTATGCGGACGACGGCCAACTCTTCATCTCGTTCCCACCATCTGATACACAGGTTTCAGCCCGTATCTCTGCTTGCCTGAGGGACATCCAGAGCTGGATGGACAACCACCATCTCAACCCAGGTAAGACTGAAATGATATTCATCCCTGCTAATACCTCTCCCCATCTGGATCTCTCCATTTCCCTCGGGGATACCACAATTACGCCATCACCCAGTGCAAGGAACCTCGGCGTGGTGATGGACAGCAGACTGTCCCTCTCCGAGAACATTGTGGCGGTGACCCGGTCACGCAGGTTCTTCCTATACAACTTTCTTGACCCAGCTCCTGGTCCAAGCGATGGTTCTGTCCCACCTGGACTACTGCAATTCCCTCTTGGCTGGCCTCCCAGCATCCGCCATCAGACCCCTCCAACTTATTCAGAATGCAGCTGCTCGTCTGGTCTTCAACCTTCCCAAATACTCACATATCACCCCTCTGCTTACTTCCCTCCACTGGCTGCCTGTCATGGCTCGTATCAAATTCAAAACATTGGTGCTAGCCTTCCAAGCAGTTAAGGGGTCTTCCCCAGCTTACCTACAAAAAATCATCAGACCCTACACCCCTGCCAGACCTCTTCGTTCAGCCTCCACAGGACGCTTGGCACCTCCCCCTCTCCGAACTTCCACCTCACGCTCACGACTACTGTCTGTTCTGGCTCCACGGAGGTGGAACAAACTCCCCGTTGAGGTCAGAACTACAGTGCACTAGAATCTCTTCCCACCTTCAAGCGCAAACTGAAGACGCACCTCTTCAAGCAGCACCTCTTCCCGTCCCTCCCTACCTCCCTGTGAACCTTAATTGTTGTTGTTCTGTGATTTACTTTTTTGTGTATCAGTATTTTTAGTTTGGCTAGGTAAGCATTGTTTGGCTAATTAAGTGTTTGGTCACTTTTGCTTTGTTGTTTGTTAATTTGTTTGTTAAAAAATCAAATAGGCCCTGGTCCTATTTATCCCTGGTTATGGGTATGCACTTTGTTGTACGTCGCTCTGGATAAGAGCGTCTGCCAAATGCCATTAATGTAATGTAACGTAATGTCATATTATGGCACTTTCCCATGTCATCCACCAAGCACAGAAGTCAGAGCCAATCAAAGCTTAAAGACGCTAGTTTCCTGAAATGTGCAGTAGCTATCGTATTAAATTCGCGGGTTGCACAGACCTCAGAACTTTCCTAAATTTGTTACATTGCGTAAATATAATTTATATAATTTTCAGTTTGGACTGCAAATTCGTAAAATACACCATTGACCATTGAAGTCAAGTTCTTCTACGTAGACTACTGTAGGGAATGGCAGGTAAGAAAATGTTCAACGTAACCTTTACGCAGCCAATTGTCACGTTTCGATCGTACAGAAAACTTGTTGCATAGAATCCAAGTGGAAATCTTTTATTTTATTTTTTACAGAAATGGATTATAACCAGTAGACATGCGAATAATTATCATGACGCCTCGGGCCTCAATCCTATTCGTTTTAATACCGATTTTTAGTTGAAAAATTGCAGTGTGGTTTACGGCTTTCACTTTCAGTTACAACTTTCAGTTTCAGTGTCGATAGGCTATGAATGTAACGTTCCTGTGTAGCTATATTCCCAAAAACCTGAAAAATGGGGCCGTCGCTATCTCCTTTTTCGCACGAATATAGACCTAATTCGGAGGAAAACTAATAAATGTGTCATATGGCTTCACAATGGACATTTCCTGAAGGGATTAGCTAATATAAAAACCAAGGAACCGGTTATGCCAATCGTACCTGTTTTTTGAACAACGTCTTACATAGCGAGCAAGTCGTATCGAAAAGAACAGTTAAAATTTTGATTTAGATGTTTATTTAGGGTTATTGATAACTTAAATGAATTGAATACAATGTCTGTTTCTTCGCGCTTGAACAGATAAACTGCTATTCGATGCGAGGAGGGAGTTGGTGGAGAGAGTATCGAGGCATGTGCTCTTGCAGCTGCTGGATGACCTTTTGCAGGACAGGGTTGTGAACGACGGAGAAAAGGACGCTGTGATCGAGGAGAACAAAAGCACAGCAGATCAGGCGCGATGCCTCTTGGATAAAGTGCGAAAGCGAGGCCCGAAGGCCTGTGGGAAATTCATCTCCCGGCTGCAGGAACGAGACCCTGTCCTGTGTGAGCTCCTGAACCTGGGCCCGGTCTCGCCACCTGCACCGCCAGGTGAGTGCGTGCTGAGGCAGGTGATCTCCGTGTTGCGTCTGACGTGCAGCAAGCGCATCTCAGTTAATCCCGAATTATCGATTCAACATAACAACATAATCTTAAAGGCAATTCAGATTAGCCGACTGAAAAAAATACAAATTTGAAAAGACAACTTGCAAACATGGTGGATTAAAATGAATTGCAATGTATGATTATCATTATGATTATGATGATTATTATTATTATTATTATTAGTATTATTATTATTATTATGTTCTTGTTGTAAAATGATTACTAGTATGATTGGATTCCAACTAATATTTTGCACTTTAAGACTTTAAAGTGACTTTTTGTACAAGGACATCAATATAGTTAAGTAGAGGAACAGAAAATATGTTGTTTAAGGATGATAAAGTTAAGAATGAGAGTTAAGTGAGATGAAAGAGTACATTACAGGCATAGCAGCAGGAGGTGCAGGTTCATTACACACAGTGCAGCAGGAGGTGCAGGTTCATTACTCTACAGTGCAGCAGGAGGTGCAGGTTCATTACTCTACAGTGCAGCAGGAGGAGGTGCAGGTTCATTACACTACAGTGCAGCAGGAGGTGCAGGTTCATTACACTACAGTGCAGCAGGAGGTGCAGGTTCATTACACAGTGCAGCAGGAGGAGGTGCAGGTTCATTACACTACAGTGCAGCAGGAGGTGCATGTTCATTACACACAGTGCAGCAGGAGGTGCAGGTTGCTGAGAGTCGCTCTGGTATGTAGCTGTGTTGTTGTGTGTTTTCAGCCCCATCGGAGCTGTCCCTCCCGCTCCCTCAGCAGGAGGTGACCTGCTCGCCATCTCAGCAGGAGCCTAGCGCAGTGCTCATCCCCTGCACCCCACAGTTCAAGAAGGCCCTGCTGGAGAAGGAGGGGGCTGAGGTATGAGCTCACTGGCCCAGTGAACTTCGTCAGGACTGGCCGCAGCTGGGGAATCCTGCTCAGCCTTTTAGACCACCTTAAAAATCCAGTGCAAACGTTTTATTTTGTTATTATCTTGTGTATATCAGGGTTCGTAAACCCCAATTCCCGGAGACTGCATGTGAACCAGTCTTGTTGAGCTAACTAGCCAGTTCAATCATAGATTAGACCACAAGAAAATATTTTACCTGGGACACACTTGAGCAAGTTAATGTTAAAATTTCAGATAATGAAAAAAATATATTGTAATTGATGTAGTTATTTCCAATAAATCCAAAAATACATGTGACCCTGGAATGACGATTCACACCTCTGGTGTCTACTGTAATAATAATAAGAATAATAATAATAATAATAAAACACCAGCTGGTGATTTTGAGGGTTCAGATTTATTTTTACACCATGATGATCTTGTGTAGGTGATGGCACAGCGTGATGAACAGTGTAGTGATGATGTGCAGGTTGCTCTAGTTTAACTTAACGGCGGTTCTGGTTTCCTGTTCCATCAGATTTACCCCATGAAGGAGAAGGGTCAGCGCAAGCGCATGGCTCTGCTCATCAACAATGTCAAGTTTGACCACCTGTCTGAGAGGCGCGGGGCCGAAAAAGATGTAGAAAACATGGAGGAACAACTGAAAGCACTGGACTACACTGTGGAGACACACAGGGATCTGTCTGCCCAGGTACACACAGGAGAGACACAGCCGCCTGGCTGCCATGATACACACAGGAGACACATAGCTAAAGGATCCTTGTGAAATCGACTCCTACAGCATATATATATGGTACCTATTGGACTCATATGGACTTTGATAATTCACTCATATTTCACAGTGCATCTACATACAGGACATGTGGCTGAGAACTTCACTGGGGAAGGGTGGGAACTGTGTCTTTATCGAGAACATCCCTTTTGGAGAAGAAATGGGTCAAGTCCACGTTCCTGAACTTATAGAACTAAGAAGCGTATGGCTTCAGTTGGGCTGATGTCACGGTCTGTAGCAAGTCGCTGATGTCCCTGGTTGTGTGTGCAGTAAGCTGCATTTGTGTGTTTGCAGGACATCGATGAAGCTGTCAAAGGGTTCTCTCAGCATCAGGCCCATTTGGAGTCGGACAGCACGTTTGTGGTGATCATGTCCCATGGAAAGAGGGATGCCATCTGCGGGATCCACTATAACGATGAAGACCCCCAGGAAAATAACCTCTTCCTCATTGACAACATCTTCACACACCTCAACACAAAGAACTGTGCTGGGCTGCGCAACAAACCCAAAGTCATTGTGATCCAGGCGTGCAGAGGGGGTATGCTGTGTGTGAATGTGTTATTCTAGAGGAAAGTGTGTGTGTGTGTGTGTGAATGTGTTATTCTAGAGGAAAGTGTGTGTGAATGTGTTATTCTAGAGGAAAGTGTGTGCTCAAGTGTATTATTGTAAAGTGTGTGTAAATGTGTGTTATTCTAGCTGAAAGTGTGTGTAAATGTGTGTTATTCTAGGTGAAATCGGGACAGTCTGGGTGAGTGACAGTGCTTCCGCGCCCAAATCTCTGGAGGATGACGGCATGTGGAGGGAACTCAAGGAGAGAGATTTTGCCTGTCTCATGGCCTGCACCCCTGGTAGGCGTCCATCTTACAGGCAGCCCCATTCCTCCTGAGTCCCTGGGGGTTCCCCAAATGTAGGCCTCAGATCCAACACTCCAGAAATCAACTGGGAAATATTATGTTGGCCATATAGCAGAATATGACAGAACAGCTACGAGTCACATGTGTAAGAGTTATACTCATTACTGAGTAGCTGCTTAATATATGGTTCATTATTGTTATTTCAACCCAAAAGTGGAGACGGGTTAGAAATGACCTTTATATGTTGCACAACTTTCTCATTTTTCATTTGCAACAAATAAATGTGTACTGTCTATAATAAATTGTATGTGTGTATATAAATATGATCATCAAAAGGTCTGACTGCATTGTCTCCACTCAGACACCAAGGCCTACAGAGATCCTGTCAAAGGAGCCTTTTTAATCCAGAAGCTTGTGGAGACCATCAAAACACACGCCCACAAGGACCATATTGAGGAACTGTTCCGGAAGGCCAGTATTAATAGCACATTGTCTGATGGAGCCCTAATCCAGCTCTGCCCAAACTTAGGTCTGATTCTCTCAGTTTAAAAAACATACTGCTGTTTGTTTAATGCTCATTACGGTATATTTGCTGTTCTTATTTCATGTGCAATGGGGCTGCACATTAGCCTCTTGGGATTAATCCTTCATCCCTGATCTTTGCACTTGTGTTTATCTAATAGAAGCTGCTAAATTACAGTAGA
>NC_083772.1:1962906-1992906 GCF_963514075.1 Conger conger
GAGGGAAGGAGAGAGGGATGGAGGGAGTGAGGGGGGAGGGAGAGAGGGAGGGGAAGAGGGAGGGAGGGAGGGAGGGAGAGAGGGAGAGAGGGAGAGAGAGAGAGAGAGAGAGAGAGGGAGGATATTTGAGAGCACACTCAGTGTCTATCCTGAGACTCACGCGCCGGCTAACTTTGCGGACGCTGATGGCGGCCTTGGTCTGCTCCTTGGCCTTCTCCACGTACTCCTCCGCACCCCGCACGTTCCTCTCGATGTTGTTCACCAACACCCCCTGCAGGCAGAGGGGGGCAGGCTGCTTCACCTGGAGGAGGCCTTCGTGAAATGGGCGCCAGAATAAATCTGTCGTTCTGGCATAAAACTGCCCAGAAGTAAGTCACACAGACCCACTAATCTGACGTGTTCAAGACAGCAGACGTTTGTGGTGAACAGTTAGCAGCAAACAGTTACTGTTGAATGATTTTAACATCCACATCAGCAGCTGTCTGTTTCGTAGTGCACCACCTTTTCAAACAGTTAGCCAACGTTAGCCAGTGTTTGCAGTCTTGAACGCACGTCAGATCTCTCACACAGCACCTAGAACTGTTACAGACAAAACAGGAATCCGTGCGCACCTGGTCCACTGTAATAACCCTTCAGAAAAACTCCCAGGTCTGCCACCACCATTACACTGAACCACAACGATCAGTTCGGGCACTGCTGATGGTCATCCTCACAGATAGGGGGCGCTATTCACTGCGATTCCCTTCTGCAGTTCTTTCAGACATTACCAATAATCTCTGTATACTTGTTATTATAATTGCTGAAAGGCATACAAATCAGGTCAGTAAAGTCTAGGGGTTTAGTAATTATAGTAAGGATTAAGTAAATCACATTGTGGTCAGATAAATATTCCTCTAGAAATTATATTTCTATAAATGAACTAGAAATGTGAGTGGATTACCTTGGGCAGTTAGTGCAGGTCCTAGACTGGCAGCACAGAGCCTGTTAGACTATGAGCCTGTTAGACTAAGCCTGTTTGCATGAGGGAAAAACGCAGGCAAAGGAAAGAGGGAGAGAGAGAGAAAGACAGAGAGAAAGCAAGAATAAACACAGCACAGACAAGTACATTGAAAGCAGTTTTCAGAATTAAGGCGTTTCAGTAATTCACATGCAGTATTCGTGGCAAGAACAACATCGATAAGACCCACAGTGAAAATCAGTACTCCCAGCACCCCTACATTCACAGTCCCCTGGACAGACTGCCTCACTTGGTTTCTAACTCTACTGTAGCTTTAACTCACTCTCAAATGCAACTCACTCTCCAAGTCTCTCTCAGACTCTCTCAGATTCTCTCTCTCTGACTCTCTCCCTCTCCAAGACTCGTTCTCTCTAAGACTCGTTCTCTCTCAGACTCTCTCTCTCTCAGACTCTCTCTCTCTCAGACTCTCTCTCTCTCAGACTCAGATAAGTGGTTATGGACTAAAGCACACACTTTGGACTTGCACTCTCTCGACCTGCCCATAGTAAATCGAGCCTCCTCCTTATTTATTCCAGTGATCATCATTCATCTTCCAGTCCCGTAAATATAAACAGAAACAAGTTTAAACTCAGGAATATTATGCACATCGACACTCTGTTCACAGCTGTGCCCCCTCGGTCAGAGTTTAAACAGCTGGTGATGTTTTCGCCGTGATGTAGCCACGCCCAACACCCAGCAACAACACAGCTGCCTTCTCCACAGTCCAGTGAGGTCACCAGCCTGCCTCTTTACTCCTTTTACCGGCCTCCTGGGCCAGGTCCAAGGAAGGAGATATTTTATGTTTTCATATATCGCAAAAGACCAAACGTCAAATCACCGGAAGCTGTCATTCTACATTTCAGCAGTTCATTTCATGTCAGGTTTTGATAATTAGTCTTGGAAGATCATTTATGGCAATAAGGTACAGCCGTGGCAGGTGTGACTGCTTATGGTAGCCATTTTTAATGCATTGTGCTTATTGATATTATTGAAAACTATAAAAATATAGCTTTCCGTCTGGCTCAGAAATAGCTAACCTAATAACCATTTTTGTTTTTGTTGAAAAGTAGATTTATTACATTACCTCAGTCATTTGGCAGATGCTCTTATCCAGAGTGACACACAATAAAGTGCAAACCAGAACCAGGGACAAGTGCAATGAAAACCCAAAAGGGAACTATGGTTCCACATGGATAAAAACTCTTGAAGAATAATTAGATAAGCATTTTATTTTATTCATTTACTTTCTGTTTTGTCCCCTCTAATAAAGTCCCCACATAGTGCAGGCCCGTGCTGTTCCTGCCGTGTCCTGCAGGGGGGGCTCACCTGGTTCTCCGCCAGCACGGCCAGGTCCAGGAACATGTGGTGCAGCTCGTGAACACTGCTCTCCAGACGCATGATCTCAGCGTGCCGCGTCTCGATCTCGCTCACCGCCTGTTCACTGATCTTACAGTCCATCACCATCTGAGCAGCAAGGTGTGGGAGAGAGAGGAGAGGGAGGGAGGGAGGGAGTGAGTGAGAGAGAGAGACAGAGGGAGATAGATAGAGAGAGAGAAGAGAGAGAGAGGGAGTGAGGGAGTGAGAGGGAGGGAGGGGAGAAGAGAGACAGAAGTACCTCTTGAAAAAGAGAGAAATCAATATTTTCCCAAATTCATTGCCTACAATAATCAATTTTAATGGCTATCAGAACCAAATAAATAAAAAATACTTCTGGGGGAAGAGGAAACAACAAGGTGGCAGCTCAATACATCTCTGCCTGCCATAATTTAAGAGAGGGTGTGGACTAATATTGATACATTATAGACTAAATGTCTTTTATCCTGGATTTGTGTGTGTGTGTGTGTGTGTGTGTGTGTGAGCGTGTGTGTGTGTGTGTGTGTGTGAGTGTGTGTGTGTGTGTGAGTGTGTGTCTGAGTGAGTGTGTGTGTGTGAGTGTGTGTCTGTGTGAGAGAGGGAGAGAGAGCAGAGCTCACCCCGGAGGTAAAGATGGCAGGGTTGTCACTTCCCAGCATACTTTCCAGCTCCTCATTGGTGATGTTCCTACCAGCTAAAGCACACACACACACACACACGCACACACACGCACACACACGCACACACACACACATACATATAGAACGTACACACACACACACAGACAGACAGACAGACATGTGCGCGCACACACACACACACACACACATACAGACACATGCACGCACACACACACACACAGACAGACATGCACACACACGCACACACGCGCACACACGCGCACACACACGCGCACACACACACAGACCAAAGAAACCAGGTGAGGGGACAATGACCATCCGGTTATTGTCATCAGAACCTTTCAGAATACACAAAGAACACATGGAAAGACTGCATGTACTAGGCCCAGGTTGACCCAGAAGATTCCCCCGGGTTCTGGTTTGGTCTCGTTTCTCGACAGGCTCGAACAGCAAGACCAGCAGAAGCCCCACAGTCACCTCCGCTCTGACAGAGCCTCATCCTACCTGCACTGCATCACATGACATTATTGGCATTTGGCAGATGCTCTTATCCAGAGCGACGTACAGTTGATTAGACTAAGCAGGAGACAATCCTCCTCTGGAGCAATGCAGGGTTAAGGGCCTTGCTCAAGGGCCCAACGGCTATGCGGATCTTATTGTCGCTACACCGGGATTAGATCCACCAACCTTGCGTGTCCCAGTCATTTACCTTAACCACTACGCTACAGGCTGCCCGCTGTGGCATCACCTCCATCCCCATGCAGGTACAGACCCAACGTTTAGCATTAAGCATACGATTTGTGGCTCTTGTCAATATGTCTGTGAAGAGAACCAGCCCTGAAACATACTACAAACCCCAGAACCCACAGAAAGCACAACAGAAACTACAAACCCCAGAAACCCTTATGAAATAACACAAACTACAAATCCCAGGGACCCACCAGCAGGGGGCAGTACTCACTGATCTCGAGCTGCCGCAGGATCCGGCCCTTACACCGCTCCCTGTAGTCTGACTGGGTGGAGTTGTATTCTGACATCACTTCCACAAATGCACGGGACAAAGTGGAATGCTGAGGGGGGGGGGAGAGAGAGCGAGAGAGAGAGGGGGGGAGGAAGACAGAGAGAGGGAGTGTGAGAGAGAGAGAGAGAGAGAGGGAGGGAGGGAGAGAAAGGTAGGAGGGAGAGGGAGAGAGGGAAAGAGAGGGAGGGAGAGAGGGAGAAAGGGAGAGGGAGGGAGAGAGAGAGAGAGAAAGGGAGAGGGAGGGAGAGAAAGAGGGAGAGAGTGAGGGAGTAAGAGAAAGAGAGAGTTAATATAATTAACATGTCATATAATGTTAATATAATGTTAATTATATGACGGTCTCTTACTCCAGCTGTGCTCTGACTTCAGGTGAACCCAGGTAGACCCCCCCCTCACCTGGGTCTTGCGTATTCTCAGGTCGGCTGATGACCTGTTCTGTCCCTCCTCCTGCTCAATGCTGTGCTGTATCCCTGCAGAGAGAAACATGTCAGACCATGTCAGACACCTCCCTCTCTTCTGGCACCATGCCCTCTTCCCTGAAGAGGGCCAGAGTCACTCCCCTCCTCAAAAAACCTTCTCTTGACCCCTCTGCCCTGAACAACTACCGGCCTGTCTCTCTTCTTCCCTTTCTCGCTAAAACCCTGGAATGGGCGGTCTGCTCCAAACTGTCCACTTATCTTCTCCACAACAATCTCCATGACCCCAACCAGTCTGGCTTCAAGAGTGGCCACTCCACTGAAACCGCCCTGCTCGCGGTCACTGAGGCACTCCACTCTGCTAAAGCAAAATCCCTCTCCTCTGTCCTCATCTTCCTCGACCTGTCAGCCGCCTTCGATACAGTCAACCATGAGATTCTGCTCTAATCGCTGTCTGGGATGGGTGTCACAGGTTCTGCACTCGCTTGGTTTTCCTCCTACCTCTCTGGTCGCTCCTACCAGGTGACTTGGAGGGGCGCAGTCTCCGACCCTCAACCCCTACGAACTGGAGTCCCGCAGGGCTCGGTTCTTGGGCCTCTCCTCTTCTCGCTATACACCATGTCTCTTGGTTCTGTTATCTCTTCCCACGGCTTTTCTTATCACTCCTACGCTGATGACACCCAACTCTTCATTTCCTTCCCCCCCGACACCCAAATCACCACACAGATCTCTGCCTGCTTGGCTGATATCTCTGCGTGGATGACTTCCCATCACCTGAAGCTCAACCTTGCCAAAACTGAGCTTCTCTACATCCCTGCTAAGTCCTCTCCGTCAATCGACCTCTCATTGACTGTTGAGGACCTTGTAGTTTCCTCCTCCCGTACGGCAAAGAATCTTGGGGTGACTCTTGATAACTGCCTCACCCTGGCTCCACAAGTATCCTCCACTGCCAGAACCTGCAGGTTCTTTCTGTATAATATACGCCGTGTCCGTCATCTCCTGACTGAGAAAGCCACCCAGCTCCTAGTCCAGGCGCTCGTCATTTCCCGCCTGGATTACTGCAACTCCCTCCTAGCCGGTCTTCCAGCGTGTGCCATCAAGCCCCTCCAGCTGGTCCAGAATGCTGCAGCCCGCCTGATCACCAATCAGCCCAGGTCGGCTCATGTCACCCCACTTCTCATTGGCCTCCACTGGCTTCCTATTGCCGCACGCATCCGTTTCAAGGCCCTAGTGTTGGCATTTCAGGCTGCTAAGGGGACTGCCCCACCTTACATACAATCCCTGATCACTCCCTACTCCCCAGCTAGACCACTCCGGTCTGCCAGCTCTGGTCGACTTACGGTTCCCTCTCTACGTGCACCTGGCGGTCGAGCTGCACGTTCACGCCTGTTTTCCGTTCTGGTTTCTCAGTGGTGGAATGACCTGCCTACCACTGTCAGAACAGCAGAATCCCTCCCCCTATTTCGACGCAGACTCAAAACCCACCTTTTCAAACTCTACCTTAGTCCTCCCTCCTGATTTCCCCTGCCCCTCCTTTCTGATATCCCTATCCTTGTCTAACCCCCCCCCCCCCCCCCCCCCCCCCCAAAAAAAAAAAAAAAAAAAAAAAAAATTATGTTTAGAACAGCATTTCCTGTTCCTGTATTTTGCTAGTTTCTGGATGTGATGCTCTGACTTATGGTAGAACCTATGCACTTGTAAGTCGCTTTGGATTAAAAGCGTCTGCCAAATGACTAAAATGTAAATGTGTCTGTCTGTGTACATCTGTCCACCACTGTGTGGGTCTGTGTGTGCGCCTGTGTGTGTGCCTGTGTGTGTGTCTGTGTTTGTCTTTGTTTGTCTTTGTTTGTCTTTGTTTGTCTGTGTCTTTGTTTGTGTGTGTGTCTGTGTATAAGTGTGCGTGTGTGTGTGTGTAGAATCATCTCATATCCAGAGTGAGTATGAGAGTCTGGGTACATTATTCCATTCATCTCACATGTCTAAACTATCAGGGTTCCATGCCACAATCATTACAATATGATGCACAGGAGATGATACGCTAAATCCAAGGACCCTTCTCAATGTCCTAACCTGTTCATGTGTACACTGAGTCATCATTCCAGCTGAAAAACACTTCTCAAGCTAGGTCTTGAAACAGCTGGTAGCTGGTTGACCAGTTCAGTACAGCTCTCAGTTAGACATGGGTTTGCTGGTTGACCAGTTCGGACAAGCTACTAGCACTAGCTGATTAACCAACTCATACCCAGCTAGACCAGCTAGACCAGCTAGACCAGCATACATCTTTATCATCCATGACCAGCCTGAAAATGCATGATAAAAGACCTGTAACAGAATCAGAATGGTAAGGGAACAGATATGATCCTCACTCAGAACAGTAAGGGAACAGATATGATACTCACTCAGAACAGTAAGGGAACAGATATGAAACTCACCCTTTAATTTTGAGCGCACTTTATTCGCCAGCTCCTTAATATCGCTCCCCAGAACCTCCAGGTCCACCTTCATCTCTACAGAAATGGTGGAGTGAGTCACGCACGCACGCACGCACGCACGCACGCACGCACGCACGCACACACACACACGCACACACACACACACACAATGCAATGTAATAAATATAATTCCCAGCCATTCCCACTGGTGCACAGTACTTCTCAATGCCAGGAACTACTCAGATGCCATTAGAACAGTTTTTGGAGCAAATTCTCTGTGATAATCTAATAATCCAATATTACAATAAAAAAATGATCAAACATAGCTTTCAGTCCCTAGAAATTAAAGTCAGGTCCTTCCTGTGCAATTACAATCTTCTGCAGTTGCATTCGTTAGGTTTTAGGCAGGGAAATTAATAATAGCCATTAATTAACAGACATTAACTGTCTCCAGTTTAAGAAATCGATCACACTGCCTGTTTGACAAGGGATGTTGATCTGCCAAAGTCCAGATACCTGGTGTTTTGGGGGCATTGAACTCAATGAATGGGCAAGCTTCCAAAGAATACCAAATATAGCTTGCAGGATACACACACACACTCTTGCACGTGTGTATACAAACACACACCAGTTAAACTTGCAGACACTGCAGCCCTCCAGGACTGGAGTTAAACCCGCAAACACTGCAGCTAAACTAAACAGAACTAAAAGCACCATTTGATACTTAAAAAGAAGAACCTCAGCATCATGTTTTCAAAAATTCCACCTGAAAAAAATTTTTTTGTGCCCTTTAAAAAAGCTGACTGCTTTTACCATCCACTGTCTATTAACATACCAACCAATCAGCTGCCCTCCATGGTACAGGCAATAGAAAAGCTTGATGCTTCTTTTGCCCTCAGCAGCACGCCGAGAGCAGACGGCCATGTTTTTCATGACGTTTCTCCCGAGGCAAACTCCCTTCTGCCTTCTGAACTGACAGCTAAGATTGCCTTTCCCCAAACCTTTGAAAAATATAATTCTTTCCTCAAAACAAAGAGGGCCTTGAACAGTGATCTCCTGCCTGAGAGATAATCACAACAACCATAACCCCAAACCTGCTGATCACACTAACCACAACCCCAAACCTGCTGATCACACTAACCACAACCCCAAACCTGCTGATCACACTAGCCACAACCCCAAACCTGCTGATCACACTAGCCACAACCCCAAACCTGCTGATCACACTAGCCACAACCCCAAACCTGCTGATCACACTAGCCACAACCCCAAACCTGCTGATGTGGCGGTAAGTGGTGGTTAGCGGTTGTAAACGGTGGTAAGTGGGGGTAAATGGTGGTAAGTGGGGTTAAGTGGTGGTTAGTGGTTGTAAATGGTGGTAAACGGTGGTAAGTGGGGGTAAACGGTGGTAAGTGGGGGTAAACGGTGGTAAGTGGGGTTAAGTGGTGGTTAGTGGTTGTAAATGGTGGTAAACGGTGGTAAGTGGGGGTAAGTGGGGGTAAACGGTGGTAAGTGGTGGCAAACGGTGGTAAGTGGTGGACGCTATATAACAGTGGAATTGTTTGCAATTCGGCAGAGAAGTGCATTTTTTCCACTAGCCATGTGTACTTGAAGACCTCCAGGGAACTTAAGTATTGTTTCTGTGTTTTTTGCATGTGAGCAGTAGGTAATAGGGAAACCTTGTTAGTCTCAGCTGTTGTAGATTTGTTGTCAAATCGCCATGTTAGGTATACCAGGTGTCTTGCTTTTCGTTATTAGTCAGCAAATCTAGTGTTTTTTTTTCACCAGCTGCCGGCAGTTTCGCTCGGTTCTGTTATTCTGAGTAGGTGATCAGAATCAGTTAGATACTTGCAGATATCCGCAGCACCTTCGCAACCACCGCCACTTCTATGCCTGCCTCCATTTCTGTGTCTGCCCCGTTTCTCCTCTTTCTGTCCCCTTACAGATGCTGATGTGTCTCACCTCCTGCTCTCCCACCGCCCTACTACTTGTGCCCTGGACCCCATCCCCTCAAACCTCCTTCAGGCAATCACACCTGACATCCTCACGTTTGTCACCTCCCTTGTTAACTCCTCTCTGTCCTCTGGCTGCTTTCCCTCATCATTCAAGAGGGCCTACATCACCCCGCTCCTAAAGAAACCCACTCTAGGCCCCTCCTGCATTCAAAACTACCGTCCGGTATCTCTCCTTCCTTTTCTATCCAAATCCATTGAACGAGCTGCCTCCAACCAACTCTCTTCCTTCCTCTCTCAGAATAACCTGCTGGACCCCCACCAGTCCGGCTTCAGACCTGGCCACTCAACAGAGACTGCACTCCTCTCTGTCAACGAGTCCCTTCAGGCTGCACGAGCAACCTCTCTCTCCTCTGTCCTGATCTTTCTTGACCTCTCTGCGGCGTTCGACACGGGCAACCACTCCCTCCTCTTAGCCTCCCTGGCATCTACAGGGATCTGTGGCACAGCCTTAGAGTGGATCCAATCTTATCTCTCTGGCCGGTCCTCCCAGGTGTCCTGGGCTGGAGGAGTGTCAACCCCTCCACACAAGATCCCTTGGCCCCGTTATCTCTGCTCATGGCATCTCCTATCATTGTTATGCCAATGACACCCAACTCTTTCTCTCCTTCCCCCCATCAGACACACAGGTCTCTACCCGTATCTCCGCCTGCCAGAGAGACATCCAGAGCTGGATGGGCAACCACCATCTAAGGCTCAACCCAGGTAAGACGGAGGTGATCTTCATCCCTGCTTTAACCTCTCCCTTCTCTGATTTCTCCATCTCACTAGGGGATACCACAGTGACCTCATCCCCTAGTGCAAGAAACCTTGGAGTGGTGATGGACAACAGGCTATCCTTCTCCAAGAACATCGCTACGGTGACCCGGGCATGCAGGTTCTTCCTGTACAACATCCGGAGAATCCAACCCTTTCTCGCCACCTACTCCACTCAGCTCCTTGTTCAAGCAATGGTCCTGTCCCGCCTGGACTATTGCAATTCTCTGCTGGCTGGCCTTCCAGCATCTGCCATCAGACCCCTACAACTCATCCAGAATGCTGCAGCCCGTCTGGTATTCAATGTTCCCAGACATTCACATGTCACCCCCCTGCTCAGCAACCTCCACTGGCTGCCTGTTATGGCTTGCATCAAATTTAAAACTTTGGTGCTCGCATACCAGGCAGTTAAAGGATCAGCCCCTGTATATATTCAATCCCTAATCAAGACCTATACACCAACAAGACCCCTCCGTTCTGCCACTTCGTGCCGTCTGGCGCCTCCCCCTCGCCACACCTGCACTTCATGCTCACGACTGCTGTCTGTCCTGGTCCCACGGTGGTGGAATGACCTCCCGGTGGATGTCAGAACGGCAGAGTCTCTGACCTCCTTCAAGCGCAGACTGAAGACCCATCTCTTCAGGCTACACCTTTCCCTCCCCAACTCACAATCACTGTGATTAGCCTTAGACCGTAATGCCACTTATGTATAGATATCGTTACTTGTATTGGTACTGTTGTTTTTATTGGCTGTTGTATTGTTGTATTCTAGCTGCCAACTGTGGTATGCTAGTTTGAAAGTTGATTGTACTCTTCAAGGGTTCTGAATTTCTGTATGTTTACACTAGGACTCGGAACTGTACTGTCCTCTCAGGTCCACTTTTGCACTTGTTCTTGTGTTTGATTTGCACTTTGTTGTACGTTGCTCTGGATAAGAGCGTCTGCTAAACGCCACGTCATGTAATGTAATGTAATGTAAACGGTGGTAAGTGTTTGTAAACGGTGGTAAATGGTGGTAAGTGGGGGTAAACGGTGGTAAGTGGGGGTAAACGGTGGTAAGTGGTGGTAAACGGTGGTAAGTGGGGGTAAGTGGTGGGAAACGGTGGTAAGTGGGGGTAAGTGGTGGTAAGTGGTGGTAAATGGTGGTAAGTGGTGGTAAGTGGTGGTAAACGGTGGTAAGTGGGGGTAAGTGGGGGTAAACGGTGGTAAGTGGGGGTAAATGGTGGTAAGTGGTGGTAAACGGTGGTAAGTGGTGGTAAGTGGGGGTAAGTGGTGGGAAACGGTGGTAAGTGGTGGGAAACGGTGGTAAGTGGTGGTAAACGGTGGTAAGTGGGGGTAAGTGGTGGTAAATGGTGGTAAGTGGTGGTAAACGGTGATAAGTGGTGGTAAACGGTGGTAAGTGGGGGTAAGTGGTGGGAAACGGTGGTAAGTGGTGGTAAGTGGTGGTAAACGGTGATAAGTGGTGGTAAACGGTGGTAAGTGGGGGTAAGTGGTGGGAAACGGTGGTAAGTGGGGGTAAGTGGTGGTAAACGGTGATAAGTGGTGGTAAGTGGTGGTAAATGGTGGTAAGTGGTGGGAAACGGTGGTAAGTGGCGGTAAGTGGTGGTAAATGGTGGTAAGTGGTGGTAAAAGGTGGTAAGGGGTGGTAAGTGGCAGCGGTAGCGTACTTTCGTCCGGGTCGGGCGCTGCCAGGATGGCGCTGTGGTTCCGTCTCATTTCCTCCACCTTCCTGCCGAGGGCGTCGATGAACCCCCGAACCTCCACCACCTGCAGAGCACGGCATCATGGGCAATCTGCCACAGTGCAGGCAAGAACGATACGCGGCAGGCAGACCTGTGTCAAAATATTATTAGTTTTGGATTCAAATAATTTCCTGCGTTTGACTAATCTTGCCTGGTGTATTGGAACAAATTAAATGATCCCCAAAAGTGTAAATCCCGCCCACCTGCACCTCCTTACAGGCTCATTGCTTTTCCCTGGTGTTAGCGCCAGGGCTGATTAATTTAATTTCCTGTCTTTCAACAAATACAAACATGTCACTTAAAACTTACACCAAAAGGTTCTTAATTAATACTTGATAGGTAATTTTAAATATGCATTCTCTCATGTCATGTGTAATGAGAAATATCCCACACATCGGGGCATATACAAATAAACGCACACACACACGCACGCACATACACACACACACACCAATGCGCACCTACGCGCACACACACACACACACACACGCACACCGACGCGTGCGCGCACACACACGCACACCTACATGCACACACACGTACACACACACCTACGCACACCTATGCACGCGCATATATACACACACACCTATGTGTGCTATGAATGCACACCAGCATGTCTAAATGTACAAATACACTTGCACATGCACACACATGCATGTCCTAAGTCCTGCAGATTACTGGGAGCTACGCACACTGCTGATCTCAGAGGTCCTGATTTTAATGTTCATATTTTTAGGAAAGTGAGTATATGTGTGGGCTTAAGGTGTGAGGTGCAGAGGGGTGGTGTGGAGGTTCTCACCTGCTCAAAGAACTCATCCATGAAGCACTCGTTATCCATGCCGACTGCCACCTCCTCATCTTCATCACTGTCCTTACCCTGGAAACACATACACACGCACGCACACGCACGCGCACACACACGCACGCACACACACACGCACGCACACACACGCACGCACACGCACGCACGCACACGCACGCACACGCACACACACGCACACACGCGTACACACACGTACACACACGTACACACACGTACACACGCACACACACACGTACACGCACGCACACACACACACGTGTACACACACACAGGAAGGACACCATTGGTGACCACACGTTGTTACACCAAGGCATTATAGATCACTCACCCACTGATAACAAATGATAAAACATACATGCATAGAACCTTCCCAGTTTGCTATTTGGACTGAGATGACAGCACAGGGTATTTCATACCAAAAGCACAGCTAAGTCATTTTTCTTCTAAGAATAAGGGGCCATGTTAAAAGGTGTCCCTGACCTGGTTATTGATGATATCACACAGAGTTTAGATTTAAGGCTGATCTGTGAAACAGACTGATTCCCCCCTGATGCAACTAGTTAACGTAGTTAAATGCGTTTCAAACGTGGACCAGCATACCTGCATACAGGACACAAGCTGCACGTCATGGCAGCAGGCGCAAGAAAGCAGACGCAGCATAAAAGGTGAAAATTGAGGGGACAAGAGGTAAAGGAAGGATGGAAATGAAAGCTGATTTTATCTCCCAGTGCAGGAGCTGGGTGATCCTGAGGACAGGGTGGTGTGGAACCTTTCACTTGTCAGAGTGGGGGAGAGAGACTGGCCCAAGAGAGGAGAGGAGGAGGGGAGAGGGGAGGAGGAGAGAGGAGAGGAGGAGAGGGGGAGGAGAGAGGAGGCGAGGGGGAGAGAGGAGGAGAGGAGGAGAGGGGGAGGAGAGAGGAGGAGGAGGGGAGAGAGACTGGCCCAAGAGAGGAGAGGAGGAGGAGAGAGGGGAGGAGGAGAGAGAGAGGAGGAGAGACGAGGAAGAGAAGAGGAGGAGGAGAGAGAGAGGAGAGAGGAGGAGGACAGAGGAGGAGAGAGAGGAGGAGGAGGAGAGGAGGAGGAGAGAGGGGAGGAGGAAAGAGGGGAGGAGGAGAGAGAGGAGCAGAACTGAAGCTGTGGCTAGGAGCTAGCAGGATACGCAGGCGTGAATGCTCTTTTGTAATCTACAAATGAAAAACCAGTCTTTGGACTGTGGGGGGAAACTGGAGTACCCGGAGGAAACCCACGCAGACACGGGGAGAACATGCAAAAAGGCTGACGGGGATACGAACCCAGGACCTCCTTGCTGTGAGGCGGCAGTGCTACCCACTGCACCACTGTGCCGCTCACTGAGTGGACACACACACACACACACACACACACACACACACACACACACACACACACACACACACACACACACACACACACACACACACACTCACACTCACACTCACACACACACACACACACAGACACACACAGACACACACTCACACTCTCACACACACACACTCACACTCTCACACACACACACACACACACACACACACACACACACACACACACAGACTTTGTTGTCATGTCACAGAACACAGACTGCCATTTATACACTGGTGAACCAACTCAACCATGAGCTGAGTTGAGTTAGTGTATCATATATGTGTATGCGACTCATTTCTGATTTGTTGACGATTTTCCCAACAAATCCAAGTCATAAATAATTAACTCATAAAAAATCAACTCCTTTGACACTAACACGCCAACTAACAGACATTACTTATCTATATGGACATTCCCACTGAATAACTGAATTTAGTACATTTCACATTATTGCAAAGTTAGAGAGAGGACTAACCATATAGCCACATAAATGAAGGATTATTGCAAAGTTAAATTAACGTTGACGTGAGTCTCAACCTACAGTATCATGACGCACCAAAAGAAGACTCCGCCAATCACGTGATCTTTGTGGAAATAAGTTCACTCCGTATCAGGTGAACTGGGTTCAAAAAAGCAGTTCTGTGAGCGAAACCGTTGTGCGGCTCTCTGTTAAACATTGATCAGCATTCCGGGGAAAGGAGAGAGCTGCCAATCGCAAATCCCGAAACTCTGGCCGTCACCTCCGGTCCAGGGTTCGGTTAAATAACGGAGAGAGCAGATCACAGGCTCTGTGTTAATCATCACTGTTTGGTTAGTCATGCTCGCTAGTTAACGGCTCACTCTCCCTGCGCTCGGTGTGTACACTGGGTGTGACTGACCTAGTGCCTGGCTGGACTGTCCGTCTCCAAAGTGCAACATGCCGCGAGTATTTTCACATATACGATGATTCGATACTATCATCTTGCTAAATTAAACCCACGAATATATTCACAAGTATATTCTGTGTTTGTGAGTGAGTGAGAGACAGACAGACAGGGAGAGGGAGAGATAGAGAAAGGGAGGGACTCTCACAAGTCTGTTGGTTTTATAGCGATAGCAAAAGCTAGTTACAAAATCGGTTTAAACAAAATGTCAATCATTACAACCTATCATCTAGTCTCTAGTCTACGCGTTCATTGTAGCCTATTATGCGTATGTGGAACTGGCATATACAACCGTTAATTTAAATTATAGCCAAACGTCTTCTGTCGCCATCAAACTTATTAAAACGAAATAAGTGCCGTTACTTACAGTTCGCAGCTCGTGCATGCGGTCCTTCATGGTGTTAAACGGGCGGACTGACTTAGTTTCCCAGGAACCTAGTCTAAGATGCTGATATAATGTCTCTAACTCGATTTCTACCGCGTATTGGCTTCATTTTCAAGAGCCGCTGTAAGGGGCGGGAGCGCGCAAATATCGTGCGCGCGCACCAACCTTTTTATTGAGAGAGAGAGATTTACATTCCATTTTATTTTATTTGTATGAGAGCGGCAGGTGGCACACCGAGAAAGCAAGACTTTTTTAAATTCCCCATCAGAGGAAAACAAACGTAACGCACTGGACCAAAGAGTAATAGACAGCAACGTTAAAATGTCAAAATTGAATTGAACAAAATTCACCGACTCCTCTAAAACAGGATATAGAAGATCCTTCGCTTGTGCAAGAGCGACCTCTGTTGACACTACAATGTCATGTATTAAGCGTTTCCCATCAAATCAAAAAATATATACCAAGCATACTTGATATAAACTTCAATTATACTCAATACGTAAAAGTATTCTTAAGTACAAAATAGTACACTTCAGGTATACTTCAGCAAGTTATTATTTTTTTATTATTATTATTTATTTTATTTTTTTGTTTTTACATGGGATGTCTTGTATACTTGCTTGGCTGAATGTGTTATTTTAAAACACCACTTAAAAGGCAAAATGGTGCGTTCACAGTTGCTATACGGGGAGAAGGCAGCAGATGGAGAGAAAGAAAGGTCAAAGGTCACAGGTTTAACCTGCGGAGGCTGAGGGCAGGGGCAGAACACAGAAATGAGGATTGTGGGTATGCATGAATCCTAAACGATGTGTGATGGAGAACAGTTTACTGCGAGAGCAGTAAGTCTGTGTGAAACAGAAACACAGCGGAGAGGGAGAGGTCAGAGAAAGACGTGGTTATTTTAATACATCTTTCCACGTCAGTGTCTCCTGTCCTCACAACAGCACATCCCGGCCTTTCAAGAGGCATCGCTTTGATTGACAGTCAGAAAAAAGGAGTTCTGTTCTTCCACAGGGGGGCGGGTTTAGGGTGTTCCAGGTGAGTTTCAGGAGGGGGGGGGTCACACACAGAGCCTGTTGGTTTGTGCGCTGCCTCTGCGCTGTGTGACCCCAGCAGAGGGGTGGGGGGTGGGGGGGGTGGGAGCAGAGTTGAACACGGCGGTCAGAAATGAGGCTTCCTCTGCCGTGCTGTGTACTTGGTGTCGGCTCGGACCTCCCTGAGGGGAAGAGAGATAAACTTCAGCCACGCAAAAGCAAGCTGCTCACAAACCCTCGGTCAGTATCCCACCGAGTTTAATAGCTGCCAGATCATCATTTTGGATGCAAATACTTTTCTGTGCTCGATTGATCTTGCCTGCAGCAACTGAGCCAATCAAGAGGACCTAGAAGGCGGGGGTTGGCATTTAAAAAAATAGATATTTCACAGGTTCCAATACACCAGACCAACTCGGCAAAGAAAAGAAAAGCATTTGAATCCTAAAGGACGACACATTTGATCTGGTCTCTCGTCCGCGGGGTAAAATGTAAAGTTTGTAATACCGGCCCTGTCGCCTCCTCCTCTCCTTCTTCTCCAGGACCCAGTCCTTACTCTTCTTCAGCGACTTCCCCTTCATGTGCTTGAAGCGACACCTTCGGGAGACAGAAGAAAACCTCACTGAGGAGCCAGGAGACTGGGGCAGTCTTGTCCCACTCCAGACCCACAGACTCGCTTGGGCTGGTGTCTAACCCAGACTGGTTTGTGCCAGTTAGGGCTGGTTCGGGTTAGCTGTGGCCGGTTCGGGCTGGTTTTTGGCTGCTCTGGGCTGGTTAGCGCTGGTTTTGTGTGGTTCTGGGCAGGGTTGGGGCTGGTTTGTGTGGTTCTGGGCAGGGTTGGGCTGGTTTGTGTGGTTCTGGGCTGGTTTGGGCTGGTTTGTGTGGTTCTGGGCAGGGTTGGGCTGGTTTGTGTGATTCTGGGCAGGGTTGGGCTGGTTTGTGTGATTCTGGGCTGGTTTGGGCTGGTTTATGTGGTTCTGGGCAGGGTTGGGCTGGTTTGTGTGGTTCTGGGCTGGTTTGGGCTGGTTTGAGTGGTTCTGGGCTGGTTTGGGCTGGTTTGTGTGGTTCTGGGCTGGTTTGGGCTGGTTTATGTGGTTCTGGGCTGGTTTGGGCTGGTTTGTGTGGTTCTGGGCTGGTTTGGGCTGGTTTGTGTGGTTCTGGGCTGGTTTGGGCTGGTTTGTGTGGTTCTGGGCAGGGTTGGGCTGGTTTGTGTGGTTCTGGGCAGGGTCGGGCTGGTTTGTGTGGTTCTGGGCTGGTTTGGGCTGCTTTGTTAGAGGGAGGAAAAGCCACGGGGCTGTAGCTCCAGCCGGGTGGGACGAGGGCCCTCTGTCGCTCTGGGTCTCTGCCCTGGAAGCGAGGGGGTGCAGCCCTGCTCTCAGGTGAACGAGACCCTGTGACCCTGTGTGCGTCTTAACGCACTGCACTGCTCATAGCATTAGCTGTGCACCTACAAACATCTTGCCTTTAACGTGGCAAATCTAAATTTGAATCATTACAGTGAGGCGACACCACAAACAGACTGGTCCAGCTCTCAGTGATGAAGCTCGCTTTACCTCTGCCCAGTGAACTGGACTTGATTGGCAACACCCCGGTCAACAGTCTCTGAACCCAGCCCCTGCAAGAGAAGAGAATAACAGACTAACAAAGACCGGCCCACCTCCCATACTGAGCTGGAACATAAGACTATCCCGCTCAGTTTCCAGTGCCTGCAATCTGTACCCCACAACAAACATTTTACAATAAGTAATATTAATGAATATTAAAAGCAAGTTGCATTTATGTAGCCCCTTGACTGGTAATATTAGCAAGAGTAAGTTGTATTTACAGTATGGTAAATGGTTGGCATTTATATAGCGCCTTTATCCAAAGTGCTGTACAACTGATGCTTCTCATTCACCCATTCATAAACACACTCACACACCAACGGCGATTGGCTGCCATGCAAGGCGCCGACCAGCTCGTCAGGAGCATTTAGGGGTTTGGTATCTTGCTCAGGGACACTTCGACACAGCCCGGGCGGGGGATCGAACCGGCAACCCTCCAACTGCCAGACGACTGCTCTTACTGCCTGAGCCATGTTGCCCCATATATAGTTCCTTTGGTTAGTCTCATTAATAAGAACAAGTTGCACTGGTATAGCACCCTTGGTTACAGTACTGTGGGATTGTGGGTAAAGGAGGTACCTTTGGCAAGACCCCAGACACCCCGGCGAACAGGCAGAGAAAGAACCTGGAGCAGCGAGAAACAGAAATCATTCATCAATAACTTTGTTACCCTTTTCACATTTCATAAATACAACCCGCTCCCTGTTTCTGTGTGTGAATGTGTGTGTGTGTTTGTATACGTGTGTATATGAGTGTGTGTGTGTGTGTGTGTGTGTGTGTGTGTGTGTGTGTGTGTGTGTGTGTGTGTGTGTGTGTGTGTGAGAGTGTGTGTGTGTGTGTGTGTGTGTGTGTGTGTGTGTGTGTGTGTGCATATGAGTGTGTGTGTGTGCGTGTGGAAGGGAAGGGCTCACTTCTTGGCCTTGGTGCTGTTGGGGTAGTCCACCACCATGCCCCCGGTGAAGCCGGCCTTCATGGCCTGAGAGGTGATGAGCTCCAGCTGGGGGAGAAAGGAAAGAGCAACCCTATAACTCCGGCATTTCATCAACAAACAAACCAACCAACATTTACCCAACAACTCCACCATTTTAATCAACAAACAAACCAACATTTACCCAACAACTCCACAATTTTATCAACAAACAAACCAACATTTACCCAACAACTCCACCATTTTAATCAACAAACAAACCAACATTTACCCAACAACTCCACAATTTTATCAACAAACAACCAACATTTACCCAACAACTCCACCATTTTATCAACAAACAACCAACATTTACCCAACAACTCCACCATTTTATCAACAAACAAACCAAAATTTACCCAACAACTCCACAATTTTATCAACAAACAAACCAACATTTACCCAACAACTCCACCATTTTATCAACAAACAAACCAACATTTACCCACAACTCCACCATTTTATCAACAAACAAACCAACATTTACCCAACAACTCCACCATTTTATCAACAAACAACCAACATTTACCCAACAACTCCACCATTTTATCAACAAACAAACCAACATTTACCCAACAAACTCCACCATTTTATCAACAAACAAACCAACATTTACCCGATAACTTCTCTGAATATGTGCATCTCTCTGGGACTGACAAGTCATCAGAGAAACAGGGAAAGCGTTTGAGATGCCTTGTTCTTCCGTCCCAGTGTGATGGTTATGATGCTCAGTGCTCACCTGCTCAGAGTTCTCGGGGTAGATCTGAAACACGGCACGCGCTCCTCGAACCTAAACGCACAAACACGGACAAGAACAAGTAAAATCACAACTCAAAACTCAAACTAATCACGGTTACCTTGGCATGAGGCAAAAGTGAAAGGAATAAAACAGATTTTTCACTTCATTTTTATTTATTTTTTTTTTAAGAGTTAACAAAATGGCTCCTGAATAATTACAGGTATTCACAAAGCTGGTTGTGCAAATTCAGGCTTATTTCATTTCTCCAGAGAATATTTGTGTTATTAGTTGTTCGGACAATTTCAGTTTAAACTCACAGATGGCAGTTACAATATAAAGCCTTTTTCAGCGTGTTGAGGAGTGCCGAATGTACACAGCCAATGGGAGTAAAGAATGCTCATGAGTGAGGAGTACACAGCCAATAGGAGTACTGAATGCTCACCAGTGAGGAATACAGGGTGCTAAAGAAGGTGTAGAGCCTCTTGGGTGGGCTGTGTGACTTTTTGTCCGCGTTGCACAGCCACTGCAAAGCAGAAATACTGGATAAAACACAGAAACATTCATTATCCTTAGTCACAGTCAGAGAGCACATGCATTATCATCACAGTATTGCTGTACTCTGGGTATTCTAGCTGCCAACCGTGGTATGCTAGTTCGTCGCTGATGTATTGAAGGGTTCTAACTGTATCTGCATGGCCATGCTAGGAACTCGGAACCATACTGTACTCTAGGGTCCTCATCACACTTGTTCCTGTCTTTGATCTGCACTTTGTTGTACTATCTGCTAAATGCTTTGTAATGTAATGTAATGTAATCAGTTACAAATCACATAGCACATTGATTATCCGCTGTTACAGTCTGAACACATCCATTATCATCAGTTACAGCCACAGAGGACATCGATTACTAAATGCTACAATAAGAATAGTTACAGGGTAAAACAAGTGGTAGAGTCTGTCCCATCGGATTAGTCAATTGGAGGTTAGTGTTCAGGATTAAGCAATGACACAGTTATCACAGTCACTGGTAGAATGAGAAGGTGCTGATCTGAGAGTCATACACGGATAGAATGAGGGGAGCTGACCTGATGCAGCCATCGAAGGTTCCAGGCCTGAATGGCAGCCTCTGGCCCATGTCTCCCACAATGAGGTCTCCTTCAACCTCCCGCTCTAAAGCCACGTCTGAGGAAAACAAAAACGCACATCTTACATCTGCCAACACACACACGTAAAGGACAACACACTCAATAAAGGGCTTTTGAAGTACAGAAGCTTCAGTCTTCAGTCCTCAGTCCTCAGTGTCCAAACTTAGGGCCTAATCTTCAAGGAGCACGAGAAGCCAGATCAGGTTTCCCTCATTAGCTCTTTAACCAAACACATCCGAGCCATACATAGTGGAATAATTTAACATTGTCCTGTCAGCTTGTTTTTATTTTTGTTAAAACATTATTGTTCATCTTACATTTCTCACAGTGATATATAGGTTCTGCTCACCCAACATGGCGGTACTGATGTCCACTCCCACCCATAAGTGTCCTTCTTCTGTCAGGTAATCCCCACTCAGTCCTGAACCACACCTGCGCACACACACACACACACACATACACATACACACTCCTTACACCTGACTTTATTTTAACACCAAGCACTGATAAAATACAACTGCACAGCAACTCCAACCGGTAGTAACGTACTGAGATTTAACATATAACTGCTCTGTGGTAGATGAGGTTGGGTGCCTAGTTTAGAGTGCTACAAACATAAGCAAACCATCAACATGGTGGTGCCACACGTGGATGAGTTTATTCAGTATGTGGGTGGATCTGTCCATAAATGACACCATAAATAAATGCAGTCTCCTGTACTTTCTGTGGCCTGACACGCTGAACAGAAATTAAAATGGATTCCAAATCTGCCACAATTCATATCGTCCCCCGGAGTTTCACTCCACGTCCAACAGCAAACAGGGCTGATCTTACCCCACGTCCAGCAGGAAACAGGGCTGATCTTCCGGCAGGCTCAGCAGCTCCACGGCTCTCTCTGACATCTGACTCTGGATCTCGATCATCCGCGAGCTGTGAACCGCAATGGACACAAAGTCACCACTCGGAAAACGCAACGATTTAGTTTTAAACACACAGAACTCTCAGTCGGTGTGTAAACACGACCGTGTATATGTATGCATCTGAGTTTTAACAAAAGCAAAAGTAACACAGCCACATAAGCATATTCATTATGGATATGTAAATTATGAATATGCTTATTTATCAACAATTATAAATCATTTGAAAATAAACGAAAAGCGAAGATGCATACGTACTTCTGAGAGTACTTTCTTGCCTCATCTTGGTTGTAAAACTGTGGGAAGAAGCAACAGCGACTGTGGGTTTCACGAATCTTCTGCCAATTCTACTGTATCATAGCATTTGTTTAACTGTAGAACATAATGGGTGAACTGCTAGCCACCTAACTAGCTACACAGCAAACACAGAGCCCTGTTCTAGCCAACAAGGAATTTGTAGTTTAGCCTGTAACATGTATTTTGGGAAGCTAACTAAGTTAGCTATATCTACTTACCACCTCTGGCGGTGCCATGTGTTCGGGTCTTCGACCGCTTGACATTTTTGTTTATTTCAGAAACTTCCCACTGCGAGGCTGTTAAATGTCACTGTAAACAAATCCCTGCTACCATTACAAGTGAATGTTTGCTACTTTTTCCTGCAATATTCAGCAGAGCACCACATGTCTGACTCTATGGCGTCATATCAACGCGACAGTGAATCGTGACCATTTAAAGAAACAGTACCTATTTTATACAGTCTATGAACAGTACGCTCCTTTGTGCGAATTGATTAATTCGGCAGTCTGTGGTTCAGCCAGATCCACAGAATTTTACCAATGTGATTTAAGTCTTGTATTTATGTACGTGCGTGTGATTCGGTCGCTAGCTAGTCATATTTCTGAAGGCTCATTCAAATCAAAGTTGTTGCGAACATTATCTGAACCAGATACAGTGCAGCTAACTGTATTTTGGTTTTGAACAGTTAGGTATCTAGCAGCAATTACTTGGAGTAAACCAAATACTTAAATGAAACTAATTGCAAAAACCAATTCAATACGTTAATAATATTATTCTGAGGCTGCAATGTTTGGTAATTATAACGATAATGCGATTGATACAGGAGAACAAGAATATCCTAACATCAGTCGGTTCCGGGACATTTGTGGCCTGAAAAGCTCCTCGCATAGGATTGGAGCTTTTTTTTTTTTTTTTTACACCGCATCTTGTTTGTGATTGGCCCTTTTTTATAGACATCCCGGATGTTATTCGTGGTTCGTTCCTTGACTGCAGGGATGGCGGAGGTCAGCAGAAGAGTTGGCAGAGAAGGTGGTCGATTCTTCTCAATGACAACGCGATCGAGTCAGACATTGTCCTCGATTGACGGTAAATTGTCAACAGGAGCGGTTCTAGAGGGCGCTTTGTTAAATGGACCGAGGAAAGCGGGTGCCGTTAATCCCGCGCGACTCCACGACAGCGAACTCAGTCAAGGCGACTGTCACAAATGGAAACGGCCTCCGATTGACAGGGTCATTCGCGAAAGGTTGAAGGAGAATATAAACTGTACGGGCTCGGCCAAGCCGAAGAACAACGTCGTTTCGTTAAAAAGAGAGTTTCCCCGCGCGCCAGGGTTGGACATGAAACCACTGCAGGATGCCTACGGCAACTTTAGAGGATTTACGCACGACGTCCAGGACAGAGCCGTGGATTGTAAAAGCGATATATCTGACTGGTTTGGCACTCTGGGTGTACCAAAGACTGAATCACAATGCCTTAAAAGCGAAGATCCAGACTGTCGTCACATGCTGTCCGACATTTGCTCACAGACGCCGGTTCACGCGATCTCATGCCTGAACAAAAAAGTTTTTCTGACACCTGTCACCCTCTTCGCGAATCACCAGCAGCGGAGAGGATTGTTTACCCTACAAAAACTGTCTGAAATGCAGCGGAATAACTTTCTGAAAGCTGGATGCTCCGAAGTAATGGCACTCTTTCGGGCTTACAGTTGGTACGGCCAGAATAGCGGTTCAACGGCACCTCCACTCTCCAGAGGGAGAACGGCGTATTACGATATCTTGCGAGTGTCCCCAAACGCCACGCAAGCTCAGATTAAAACGGCGTACTACAAACAGTCGTTCATGTACCACCCGGACCGGAACTCGGGGAGCGAAGAGGCGACGCAGCGCTTCTCTGAAATCAGCGAGGCTTACACGGTCCTGGGTAGCATTGCTCTGAGGAGGAAATACGACCGCGGAATCCTGAGTCAGACTGATGTCCAAGGGGCCGGAAAGCCCTCAGTCAGAGAAGCGCGCCGCTCCAGCCCCACGGGACAACAGCAGCAGAAGGCTCGATACACCCACACCATGGGTGGCAAGAAGATATTTGATTTTGACGCCTTTTACCAGGCACATTACGGCGAGCAGCTCCAAAGGGAAAGAGAGCTTCGCTTGAGGAAGGAGAGACTTCGCCAGACACAACAGAAGGAAGAGAAGTGGAAGTTTGAAAAAATGACAGAGCTTTCCGTGGTGATCGCGATTGCATTTGTAGTCTGTATTTTCGCCAGTATTTAGCCAAGTTTGGAGAACCCACGGTAATTAAGCAGAACCCACGGTGATGTCCTTTAGGTACAGGCTACTGAGAAACGACTGTAGGAAGGTGCGATCTGATCCAGGGGTCCCAGGATAAAAACTCGCATTAAATGGGCACTGATACAGGCAACGGTTATTGTTATTCGGCATATACAGTCGCGCAGCAACAGTACCGTCATATACATGTAGTTAGTAGCCAGACAGTACCTCTAAGAAGACCAATATATGGAACTTATGAGAGCTTATATTGTGGAGTTTTCTCTGGGTCCACAGATGCTGTCAACATGGTGAAATCTGAAGATGAACCTTTGACTCTTGTCGAGTATGGTGATAAATGGATAGAAAGGATATTAACAGTGTATAAAACAAAGTCCAGATGATATACATACTGTATAGTTTAAAAACCTCCAAAAATCTCTTACTGTATGAACCACACTTCATCTGACACAGCTTGTGTATTTCTTTTTCATGAAATGTAGCAGTTCAGATGTAGCATTGCAACAGCTAAAACTGAGGCTGTTTCAGCAGTGGCACGAGTGAAAACCTCCTGATGAACAGAGCCTCTGAGCACTGCTCTTAGAGCCGTAATGGAGGAATTACACCGATACCAGGGCTGTATTGACAGAGCCTCTGAGCACTGCTCTTAGAGCCGTAATGGAGGAATTACACCGATACCAGGGCTGTGTTCACACCATCTTTCCTCACATAACCCAAAGAGGTCAGCTGGCAAAGTGAATCATTCAGGAGAAACTAAAGCGTGTGGTATTTAATAAATACTATATATGTCGTTCATTTCACAGGACATTGGGTTCTCTCATGAGTAGGTGAGTGAATGTTCGTTTTCATGACGTACAGAATGTCCAGTCATGTGCCAGGTGTAATCCAGTGCTGTAGACTGTACATTTACCTGAGGGTGTTTCCCTCATGTCTCTCCTCACCTATACATCCTGATAAAGGCGTCTGTGTGTGTGTGTGTGTGTGTGTGTACAGCACAGTAACACAGCTGATGATAAAGGCTTCTGTGTGTGTGTACAGCACAGTAACACAGCATGGAGGGGGCTTGAGCTTGTGTTGCTCAGTAGACCTATGCCTGAGTTCTTTTGGTAATATTTTCCCATTTCATTGTTTTTGTTCAGTTTCCACAATATTAAATATTAATATTGATGGAAGAGTGCCGATTGACAATTGGCAAAACTAAATTTTTGCATGGCATAGCCTTTTCTGTGCAACTTCTTTTGAGTTCCTCTGACACAGAGTTTAGCTACAATGAAATGCACCTTTTAAAAAATCATTCAATATTTTTAGTCCACCCCCTGCCATTTTCTAAACTTCAATAGTATGCAGTTTAGTTTGAAACCTCAGTCGTATGGATCTGTGCAATATCGAAACCAGTTAATAATGACCTTGATTCATTATTTTTACACTCATGCACTTTATCATGTTTTAACATGTAGTTGTTCTTGTGCAATAAGCAAATATTCATATGTGTGCAGGAGTTTATTTCCACTGGTAACAATCATTGCAAGTAATTATTGCAACACCTGCCCCAGGAGATGAGTGTAAGGTTATTTCAGTGGGATGGAAAAAGGCCCAGACGCTGTGTGTGGCTCTGAGCGAAGCCTATGTCTGTGTTGCACATGTGACCAGTAAGAAAGCTGCACATACCCCCTGCTCTAAAGTCCCACACTGAGGAGCTCTTCACTGCACAAACATTAACACAGGAAATCTCCAGTCAGGAAGGCAAAAGTGGTTTGAATAGTGCAGGCTTTGTGTTATTAATGTTTTCACACTGTTAGACCCTGTAAAACTGTAAAACTGTGTCAATCTGCTCTCCAGTGCTATCTACTGACATCCACAGTGCAGCCATTTTAGGGGAACAACAAATCAGAAGCATCTTTCAACAAGAAGATTGTTGTTCTCTTGGAACAGATTGTGTGGAATTATTTTGAATTAAATGTTTTATTTTGTTTGCTGATTATGTTGATATACAGTAATTAAGATGGATACTACAGGGAGAGGGGTTGATTTTAAAAGTTTGGTGGAAATATTTTGTTTAATACCAGACTATTTCTTGAACAGTCGACTTGTTCAACTCACCACCTTCTGAACTGAAGAGGAATTTACCCCAGAGCAGTGTGCCTGGGTCCTGAATGAACACGAGCAGTGTGCCTTTTCTGAGGAGTAGAATGTCCTTGAACCACTTGGTAGGAGTGTGAAAACCCTGGACGATATTTCCTATAGAATATAGCACATGATGTTTCAAAACAATAAAGATTTGAAGAATGTACTTTTTTCTGTATTTTTGTGTTTTTTAGAGCTGTCCCAAAGAAAACAATTCTTTGGTAACCAAAAGTGTCTCTTTCACATTACTTAAAATGAAGAGAAGAAAGTACAATCAAATCAAACATGATCATTTGATCAACCAGGATCCCAGGGAGATATTACCCAGCATGCCGTGCACAGTGGAGGTGTGCCTGTGTTGGGCTCAGTGCTTCTGACAGTGATTAATGACTGTTTATTTTCACTCTGCTCTGCACTTCTGAGGCCAAATCCGCCATTAAGGCTCCGACTTGTAAACAGAGTCTGTTTATCCAAAACTGGTAATGATGGGACAGCAGCCATTTCTAAACAGATTCACCAGTTTTATTCACAGAAATATAAAGAGTACATAAAGTACATCACTTTGTACAAAAGTGCACAGACTCTTTCAAAACTCAGCCGGACAACAAAATTCAGCCTTAAAAAATAGTTTCTTAAAAAACCGACGCCAGAACACGCACAGGGAGGCAGCTTCAAATGGTGAAAAATAAAAATGAAATATTTCTCATCTGCAGCATGTCCCTTCTGTGTGTGAACCTGATTTGGACCAGAGGGGTTTGTGATCACACAATGGGGAAAAAAAAAAAAGAAAGAAATAAAATTAAAAAGATAATGCAAATAATAAAACTCAAGGAGGATTGTGTAATTTACAATGGCTGATAAATAAATACTTTCGGAAAAATGTCTCAAATTGGCACATGAACATTAACAAACGCTCACTCACCTAGTCGCTCAGAACGGCCTGTCTATCTGGTGCCCCCTGCTGGTCAGACTCGGTTTCACAGATCACCACATACCCCAGAGATACTGACACAGCTATCGGGCCAAAAAGGGGGATCCACATTAACCTCTGGTCTCAACCAGAACCTCTTTCCAGAGTGCTTCCAGGGTTGTCATCTCGTTAGTTCTCCATTTTAAAGCCGCGCTTTAGCTCTGATCCTATAAGCCTGCATCCTGGTGTCTCCCACGCATTTCCCTGAGTCTGTCCTGGTTACGGTCAGTCCTTGCTATAAACAGTATTTGTTTTGGATTTAAATACTTTTCTGCATTTGACTATGCTTGCCTTGCCTGATCCAAAAATTGTAAACCCCATGTATCTGGTCCTCCTTGCAGGCTCAAATGCACCAGGCAAGATGGACAAGATGAGGACAGAAAAGTATCCAGAAACAGATTATTTGAACCCAGTTCAGGTAACTGAAGTACAGTTCTGCTGGTTGAACTAACACCACCCAGCTTTCCTGTGAAACATTGTGTTGTGTGTGTTGTTCCCATAGCGCAGGTGAGCAGTGGGGAGTGTGTGTTGTGTGTGTTGTTCCCATAGCGCAGGTGAGCAGTGGGGAGTGTGTGTTGTGTGTGTTGTTCCCATAGCGCAGGTGAGCAGTGGGGAGTGTGTGTTGTGTGTGTTGTTCCCATAGCGCAGGTGAGCAGTGGGGAGTGTGTGTTGTGTGTGTTGTTCCCATAGCGCAGGTGAGCAGTGGGGAGTGTGTGTTGTGTGTGTTGTTCCCATAGCGCAGGTGAGCAGTGGGGAGTGTGTGTTGTGTGTGTTGTTCCCATAGTGCAGGTGAGCAGTGGGGAGTGTGTGTTGTGTGTGTTGTTCCCATAGCGCAGGTGAGCAGTGGGGAGTGTGTGTTGTTCCCATAGCGCAGGTGAGCAGTGGGGAGTGTGTGTTGTTCCCATAGCGCAGGTGAGCAGTGGGGAGTGTGTGTTGTTCCCATAGCGCAGGTGAGCAGTGGGGAGTGTGGTCGGTCACTCGGAGTGCGGCTGCTCTGGTCTGGCTCGCAGCAGAGAGCCGTGTGTTTTCAGCGGCACACGCGTGTGTTTCAGCTCTACTGGATGCAGTGCTGTTCCAAAGCGCAAAAGCACTGCCCTCTCTCTTTAGACCACTTCAGCAAAGAATTATGGGCCCTGGGGGTGGGGCCTGGGGGTGGAGATGTTTCCAGAGCTAGCTGGCAACAGCTCTTTCACAAATAAGAAAACAGGAGAGAGCTGGAAGACGAGCATGGAGACCTGCTGCCGGCGGCCATTTTATATGGTTTCTCATCTCCCTCCTGGCCCTCTCCCTCAGGTGTGGCACGGCCGTGGATCGCCCAGGTGGGAGTGGAGGTGCGTTCCGCCTTCACTGAAAAGCACTTTGAGATCATGAAAAGAGCTTTATAAATGCCATTACGATTATTGTTGTTATTATTCGTAATAATAACAACACATCTATTATTATTATTATTATTATTATTATTAGTCATTTTGGACAACTCGGATCTGCAGCATTTCCTCGCCGTCCGTTGCCTGGAAGGAAGGAAGGAATATCCCGGCGTTCCCCCGTGGCTCGGTCGGGAGGAGGGAGCCGCGTGAGCCCCCCGGGGCCCTCAGTAGAAGGAGTACTGGTTCTCCACAGCCCGGGTCCTGTGGGCGCCGTCGCTGTCGTTGTCGTGGTAGTCCTGGGCGGCGCCGGACGGGCCCAGCAGACGCTCGGCGCTGTTACTGCGGCTGTGCAGCCCCTCCCCGCCCAGCGGGGAGGAGGGGGAGGAGCCGGGCGGAGGGGGCGGGGCCTCGGCGGGCGTGGTGGAGGCCGGCGGTAAGGTTCCGGAGTGTTGCGCGGGAGGGGGCGGGTCGCTCCGACAGGACGGCTCTCTGGAGGCGGGAGGGGGCGGGGTCACGCCTGGGGGCGGGGTCACGCCTGGGGGCGGGGTCACACCTGCCTCTGAGGAGAGAAGGGGGTGGCGCGCGGTGAGGTCCAGAAGTATTTGGACGGCGGGATTTCGGTTCTTTTGGCTCTGTGCTCCAGTAAATTGGATGTGAACTGACACATGAACAATGACATTAATATGACGTTAAAGTGCAGACTAATTTGGGGGTATTTACATCCATACCGGGTGATCCGTGTAGGAATTAAATCGCAATTATTTTATCACATACAGTGCAGTATTTCACATAATAATACAAAAGCACAAGTTTAAGTACAAAAAAAAAAAAAAGCCAGTCACAGAGTGTGTCCCAGCCAGACCCGACCAGATCCCGGGCCTCACCCTGGACCCCCCCTCTAACACACCCCTGGTTACGGGTCAGGTCAGCTGCTCAAGCTGGTTTAAGCTGTGTTTCCAACACTTTTAGCTGGTCAACCAGCTGTTCACCATCTGACCAGCCTATATAGTCAGCTAGTCCACCAGTTTAACTAACATTAACCAGCTTCGTCCAGCTCAAGACCAGCTATGACCAGCTGTGCCCAACACATAGAGAGACCAGCTATGACCAGCTGTGCCCAACACATAGAGAGACCAGCTATGACCATCACACAGCTTAAACCACATTTAACCAGATTTAAATCCCAGCTGGTTTCTGCAGCAATTGTCAGCAACCGTTTCATAAGTGTACTCAAATGATTACGGCGTGATTTCGGCTCAGCGGTAAGCGAACGGAATGAGCGCGGTGCGGGATGAACGGGGGCCGTTAGGGAGATTGCGTGTACCGTCGAGAGCTAATCGGAGATCGCGGTTTCGAGCAGAGAGACAGCTCCACCGGCGCACATAAAACATGAAACCGTTTATTTTTTATTTTTTGTGTATAGAAAACTGGAACCATAGCCGGCGCGATGGAGGAGAGTATCGCGGCATTAATGTTGGATAAGACGGCCTTTTGCGCACTCTCTCCCTCTCTAATGGAGGGAGAGCATACCCCGGACACTCGCAGCCCTGTTCTCTCTGACGCGCGTATTTCTCTCCGCGAAGCATTCGCCCCCTCCCTGACTCCGGAGTAAACATTTATTTTATGGACCTGCCGCGCAAAAAGGGGGCAGTGCGTCTCTGAAGCGGA
>NC_083772.1:1995406-2007906 GCF_963514075.1 Conger conger
CGTCACAGAATACAGCAGAGGAAGAAGGAATCCCAAATTCCTGACATTAGTGTTTGGGGAGAGACTGAATGTCCTGTTGAGTGGATTGTTGTGTTCTTTCAACCCACTGCTAAGCCTGCACTACAGACATGAAGTCTCATTCCAAGACTAAAATGCTTGTTAAGACAGACATCTTAAGTCTCATTCCAAGACTAAAACACTTGTCAATACTGACATCTTAAGTGTCATTCAAGACTAAATTCTTGTTAAGAAAGACATCTTAAGTCTCATTCCAAGACTAAAATGCTTGTCAAGACAGACATCTTAAGTGTCATTCAAGACAAACGCTTATTAAGACAGTCGTCTTAAGTCTCATTCCAAGACTAAAATGCTTGTTAAGACAGGCATCTTAAGTCTCATTCCAAGACTAAAATGCTTGTTAAGACAGTCGTCTTAAGTCTCATTCCAAGACAAACGCTCATTAAGACAGTCATCTTAAGTCTCATTCCAAGACTAAAATGCTTGTTAAGACAGGCATCTTAAGTCTCATTCCAAGACTAAAATGCTTGTTAAGACAGACATCTTAAGTCTCATTCCAAGATTAAAACAATTGTTAAGACAGTCATCTTCAGTCTCATTCCAAGACTAAAATGCTTGTCAAGGCAGACATCTTAAGCGTCATTCAAGACAAACGCTTATTAAGACAGTCATCTTAAGTCTCATTCCAAGACTAAAATGCTTGTTAAGACAGTCATCTTAAGTCTCATTCCAAGACTAAAATGCTTGTTAAGACAGGCATCTTAAGTCTCATTCCAAGACTAAAATGCTTGTTAAGACAGACATCTTAAGTCTCATTCCAAGACTAAAATGCTTGTCAAGACAGAGATCTTAAGTCTCATTCCAAGACTAAAATGCTTGTTAAGACAGGCATCTTAAGTCTCATTCCAAGACTAAAATGCTTGTTAAGACAGACATATTAAGTCTCATTCCAAGACTAAAATGCTTGTTAAGAAGGGCATCTTAAGTCTCATTCCAAGACTAAAATGCTTGTTAAGACAGACATCTTAAGTGTCATTCAAGACAAACGCTTATTAAGACAGTCATCTTAAGTCTCATTCCAAGACTAAAATGCTTGTTAAGACAGGCATCTTAAGTCTCATTCCAAGACTAAAATGCTTGTTAAGACAGACATCTTAAGTCTCATTCCAAGACAAACGCTCATTAAGACAGTCATCTTCAGTCTCATTCCAAGACTAAAATGCTTGTTAAGACAGTCATCTTCAGTCTCATTCCAATACTAAAATGCTTGTTAAGAGAGGCATCTTAAGTCTCATTCCAAGACTAAAATGCTTGTTAAGACAGACATATTAAGTCTCATTCCAAGACTAAAATGCTTGTTAAGAAGGGCATCTTAAGTCTCATTCCAAGACTAAAATGCTTGTTAAGAAGGGCATCTTAAGTCTTATTCCAAGACTAAAATGCTTGTTAAGACAGACATCTTAAGTCTCATTCCAAGACAAACGCTCATTAAGACAGTCATCTTCAGTCTCATTCCAAGACTAAAATGCTTGTCAAGACAGACATCTTAAGTGTCATTCAAGACAAACGCTTATTAAGACAGGCATCTTAAGTCTCATTCCAAGACTAAAATGCTTGTTAAGACAGACATCTTAAGTCTCATTCCAAGACTAAAATGCTTGTCAAGACAGAGATCTTAAGTCTCATTCCAAGACTAAAATGCTTGTTAAGACAGGCATCTTAAGTCTCATTCCAAGACTAAAATGCTTGTTAAGACAGACATATTAAGTCTCATTCCAAGACTAAAATGCTTGTTAAGAAGGGCATCTTAAGTCTCATTCCAAGACTAAAATGCTTGTTAAGAAGGGCATCTTAAGTCTTATTCCAAGACTAAAATGCTTGTTAAGACAGACATCTTAAGTGTCATTCAAGACAAACGCTTATTAAGACAGTCATCTTAAGTCTCATTCCAAGACTAAAATGCTTGTTAAGACAGGCATCTTAAGTCTCATTCCAAGACAAACGCTCATTAAGACAGTCATCTTAAGTCTCATTCCAAGACTAAAATGCTTGTCAAGACAGACATCTTAAGTGTCATTCAAGACAAACGCTTATTAAGACAGGCATCTTAAGTCTCATTCCAAGACTAAAATGCTTGTTAAGACAGACATCTTAAGTCTCATTCCAAGACTAAAATGCTTGTTAAGAAGGGCATCTTAAGTCTCATTCCAAGACTAAAATGCTTGTCAAGACAGAAATCTTAAGTGTCATTCAAGACAAACGCTTATTAAGACAGTCATCTTAAGTCTCATTCCAAGACTAAAATGCTTGTTAAGCCAGACATCTTAAGTCTCATTCCAAGACTAAAATGCTTGTCAAGACAGAGATCTTAAGTCTCATTCCAAGACTAAAATGCTTGTTAAGACAGACATATTAAGTCTCATTCCAAGACTAAAATGCTTGTTAAGAAGGGCATATTAAGTCTCATTCCAAGACTAAAATGCTTGTTAAGAAGGGCATCTTAAGTCTCATTCCAAGACTAAAATGCTTGTTAAGAAGGGCATCTTAAGTCTTATTCCAAGACTAAAATGCTTGTTAAGACAGACATCTTAAGTCTCATTCCAAGACAAACGCTTATTAAGACAGGCATCTTAAGTCTTATTCCAAGACTAAAATGCTTGTCAAGACAGACATCTTAAGTGTCATTCAAGACAAACGCTTATTAAGACAGGCATCCCAAGACTAAAATGCTTGTTAAGACAGACATCTTAAGTCTCATTCCAAGACTAAAATGCTTGTTAAGACAGACATCTTAAGTCTCATTCCAAGACTAAAACATGTGTTAAGCCGTGGCTCTCCTCGGTGTCCCTGGTGAGAGAGGGGGGGCTCACCTTGGCCTTGCCCTGGAAGTTGAAGGTGAGGACGTACTCCCCCGGCCGAGTCTCGCTCTGCCGGATCACGAAGAGCCCGTGGCTCCGAGCCCCGCCCGCCAGCACCAGCTGGGCCGCCCGGACCCGCGACAGCGTCCCGTGGAACCAGGGGTACCCCGCCAGGCTGGGGTCACCCTGCGTCTCCGGGGGCCCCTCCGTCTGAGCCCCTGATCAAACGCCAACGCACACAGGGTCAAAGGTCAAACGACAATGTCTCGTACTGATTTTCTGGAAGGTCTATGTCCCCAGCATTAGAAAAAAAAAAAACCTCCCATAATGCAGTGCAGATTTACCGGTGGGGGGGCTGGGCCCCTGGGCCTCTGCCAGCTGGAGGAAGCGCTCTAGAGGGATGTGGGAGGGGTGCTGTGTGAGCGTGCAGTCCCGGCCACGACCAGAGGGGGCGCTGTAGTCAGTGGCAGCTGCGCATAGCCTCTCAGGGGCTCTGTGTACTCCTGTCCAGATAAACAGCAGATGTTAGGGCAATGCTGCCCTACAGGAGGTGCACTGTCCGCAGGCTTAACTCCCGGAGGAGGTGCTGTGCTTCTTGCGGGGCTCACCTTCAGACAGGAGCTCACAGCTGCAGGAGGAGACCATGGGAGACTCTCTCGGGGGCGGGCCATGGGGACAGGAAGTCAGCTCAATGTCATCTCCACTGTCCCTACACACACACACACACACACACACACACACACACACACACATACATACACACACACACACACACACACACACACACTCACACACACACGCACACACACACACACACACACACACACACACACACACACACTCACACACACACACACACACACACACACTCACACACACACGCACACACACACACACACACACACACATACATACACACACACACACACACACACACACACACACACACACACACACTCGCACACACACGCACACACACACACACACACACACACACATACACACACACACACACACACACACACACACACACACACACACACACTCACACACGCACACACACACACACACACACACACACATACACACACACACACACACACACACACACACACACTCGCACACACACACACACACACACACACACACACACACACACACATACACACACACACACACACACACACACACACACACTCACACACACACACACACACACACACACACACACACACACACACACACACACACACTCACGCACGCACGCACGCACGCACGCACGCACGCACGCACACACACACACACACACACACACACACACACACACACACACACACACACACACACACTCACGCACGCACGCACGCACACACACACACACACACACACACACACACACACACACACACACACACACACACATACACGCACGCACACACACACGCACACACACACACACACACACACACACACACACACACACACACACACATGCATACACACACGCACACACACACACACACATACACACACATACAGACACATACAGACACATACAGACAGAGGCACGCATGCACATGCACACACACATCAGATATACAGTAGTTGTAATAGCACATGAGTCCCAGTTGTGCAGTCAGTCTGCACTTGATGAAAATGTGTAGGCTGATGTCCTGGGTTAACCTGGGCCCTGCAGGGATGCTGGCCTTTATAACACAGCAACACGTCTGCTGGACTGACCTTTACACACTGATACTATTCACTGAGCCACAATACTCAACAAACAGACCTGCAGACCTCCACACACAGGCGTGTTCTCACCCAGGGTCCATGCAGTCCTGGATGTCCGCAACCCACGAGTTCTTCTGCAGGGAATCGATCGTCTCCAGGATGTACTCCGCTCCATTTTCTACCTGCAACAGGTAAACAGAATCAGCACGTTCAGCCCAAACTGTTCTCACTGTTCTCACTGATGTTCACAAGTAAACAATAATAACAACCCCCTCTCACACACACACACACACACACACAAACACTCACTCTCTCTCTCTCACACACACACACACACACATTCACTCTCTCTCTCACACACACACCCACACACACACACTCACATACACAAACATACACATACACCCACACACACTCACACACACAGTTTCTTTAAACAAAACAAGCCCCCTTCCATGCCTCTCCCCCTCTCCCCAAAGCAACAGCCCCTCAGGCCACACCCTTCTGCACAGAACTGCTGATTGGTCCTGAGCTGCAGGGGTACTGGTGCAGTGTGGGGGTATCTGGTGCAGTGTGGGGGTATCTGGTGCAGTGTGGGGGTATCTGGTGCAGTGTGGGGGTATCTGGTGCAGTGTGGGGGTATCTGGGGCAGTGTGGGGGTATCTGGGGCCCTACCTTCAGCACGAAGGTGTTGTCCTTGTCAGGCATCTCCAGGGGCATGGTGGTGCGCACCTCCACGATGGCGGACAGGGGGACGCACACTTTCGGCTTGGAGGACTGGGGAGAAACGTTTTCACCATCATCTCGTATGAAACAGAGTACATGCCACAGATACATAAGCCGCGAGACGCTCAGCTCCTGTGTAGCTCTTCTCCTCACTGCTGCTGAACCACAGGAGGCCCCGGGGCTGTGTTAATGTGCAGTGTCCGCGTCCACAGTCTTGGACTTGGTCACACCCCTTAATTGAGTTTTCAAAGATGGTTCACAGTCAAACATTGCATTTTCAACAGTGGCAGTACTGAACTTTCTTTGAATTTTGAGCAGGCATTCATATTTGAACAGTTAAGAAGTACCTCCTTGTCATAGTCTGTCCTATGCGACGACTATTCCAAATTCCAAAGACTTCTTTACTAAAACTACATTTCCCAGCCATACCCTGTACCACAAGCCCATGAGCCAGCTAGGATGAGTGCATCTCTCGGTCAACCCATGCCCTGATGTAGTTCTCATAACAGATGGAATATGGGACCCTGTACAATTTATGGTCATATATAATCTGTACAACCCCAAATCCCATTTCTGTGCGTTAGAACCATTCACTAGTCTGCTCATCTGAGTGCTAGACTACAGTTTGGCTGAGGCTATCTGGGTGAAAAACTGCTCAGACTAAATTCTGTCTGATTCGGGCATCAGTTGAGGTTAGTTATAAACACTCAGTGAGCACTTTATTAGGTATGTATTTGACTTATTTTGTATATTATGCAGCTGTAGCCTATCTGCTTCCAGGTTTAACATGTCGTTTGTTCAGAGATGCTCTTCTGCACACCACTGTCGTAATGTGTGGTTATTTACGTCACTCTGGATAAGAGCGTCTGCCAAATGCCAATAATGTAATGTAATGTTATTTGCGTTATTGTCACCTTCCTGTCAGCTTTGACCAGTCTGGCAGTCTCTCTCAGTAACAACACATTTTTGCCTGCAGAACTGCTGCTCACTGGATGTTTTCGCACCATTCTCTGCAAACTCTCGGGACCGTTGTGCGTGAAAGTCCCAGGAGATCAGCACTTATGTCAGTGACTCACAGGGCTTTCCCACAGCAAAAAGATAATATAATGTAAAATATTATAGATGTAAGAGATTATATTACACTGTAAAACGTATGAATCATAGAATAGAATATAAGAGGAAGTACAGAAACCATATATTTATATGTATGAGCAATGCATAAAAGAACAAACTGGTGGTGCATTTGGCATGCTAAATGTATGGTCATTAAATTTTTATTAAACATTACATTAAATATTTATTGTATTAATATGTCTGTCACATAAGCTTTCAGTAACATATTAAATCTGTCCATTATCCAACCCGCTTCTTCCTGGTCAGAGGCCTGCTATCCCAGCATGCACTGGGTAAAGTTCACCCTGGACAGGCCTCAAGTGAATCACAGGGAAAACATGCTAAATATACATTAAATACAATACATTAAAAAGCATATAAATGCATTTGAAGAAACATATATGGTGAGTGTGGGTCATTTTGTGCATTTTTGGGGAACAAAGCCGGTCCCCTCTCAGCATTTTCAAAAACCGACCTTTGACTGACGCCTGTGTGACCCAGTGGAGCAGGACAGCCGAAAGCACTTCCTGTTTCACCCGTGTGCGCGACACGCCTCAGTAACGCATCACGCTGGCCGCCATGAGCATCGGCCGAGAAGTCATTTACATTCATAATTAGGCATTAGCCGACGCTCTCGTCTGGAGAGACACACAAGTGCACTTAATAAAGAGGCCAAGAGGACGGAGCGCAGGCCGACGAAATCGATTCTGTCAGACGAACCTGAGACGAGAACACGCTGCAATTCATTCACAAATGATCCCGTAACCGACAAGTGACCGCTTCGTTAATGGAAATAGCTAATCAGCCAATCATGCGGCAGCAACAAAATGCACGCAACATGCAAACGTGGTCAAGGGGTTCAGCTGTTTATCAGGCCAAATGTCAGAACGGGGAAGAACTGTGATCTAAGTGACTTTGACCGTGGAATGATTGTTGGTGCCAGACAGGGTGGTTTGAGTATCCCAGAAACTGCTGATCTTCTGGGATTTTCACACACATCAGTCTCTAGAGTCTGCATGGTGGAGTGCAGTGAAAGTGAGGCTCCCAAAAACATCCAGTGAGCAGCAGTTCAGTGAGCAGCAGTTCAGTGAGCAGCAGTTCTGTGAGCAGCAACGCATTGCTAATGAGAGCGATCAGAGGAGAAGGGCCATACTGGTCAAAGCTGACAGGAAGGTGACAGTAACGCAAATAACCACACATTACAACAGTGGCATGCAGGAGAGGTACATGCATTTGGCTAGACGGGTATTTCCCCCTTCTGTTACTCTGCAATGTGTCTTTGTGACGGTCTTCTGTGAAAAGTGCTCTAAAAATGTGCCAAAGCCACTAATTTGGAGCCATCGGAGGTGAACATTTAAAAAAATTGCAACAAGTGACTTTCATATTTTACATAGAAGAGCCCTCAGCCCGACAAAGTGACCTCATTCCTGCTCATTGCACACCTGCTTTAAACACACGGTAATAATCAGCAGCAGTGTGCTAGCCTTAATCACTCACACATTTACACCATCAGCAGTGTGCTAGCCTTAATCACTCACACATTTACACCATCAGCAGTGTGCTAGCCTTAATCACTCACACAGTTACACCATCAGCAGTGTGCTAGCCTTAATCACTCACACATTTACACCATCAGCAGTGTGCTAGCCTTAATCACTCACATTTACACCATCAGCAGTGTGCTAGCCTTAATCACTCACACATTTACACCATCAGCAGTGTGCTAGCCTTAATCACTCACACATTTACACCATCAGCAGTGTGCTAGCCTTAATCACTCACACAGTTACACCATCAGCAGTGTGCTAGCCTTAATCACTCACACATTTACACCATCAGCAGTGTGCTAGCCTTACTCACTCACACATTTACACCATCAGCAGTGTGCTAGCCTTAATCATATAGTGAAGAGGCCGTTATCTTCACAACAAATAAAAACTGAATTGAATAATTATTATGATGATGATTATTATTAATATAATGTTGGTGATGATGATTAGTATTAGTATTATTATGGTGATGATGATGGTGATGATGATTATGATGGTGATAATGATGATTAGTATTATTATGATGATGATGATGATGATGGTGGTGGCGGTGATTAAACCTGTGGAGGGCGGGACACACACACACACACTGTACCTTGGGGCGGGACACACACACTCACACCGTACCTTGGGCGGGACACACACACACACACACACCGTACCTTGGGAGGGACACACACACACACACCGTACCTTGGGCGGGACACACACACACACACACACACACACACACCGTACCTTGGGCGGGACACACACACACACACACACACACCGTACCTTGGGCGGGACACACACACACACACCGTACCTTGGGCGGGACACACACACACACACACACACACACACCGTACCTTGGGCGGGACACACACACACACACACACACACCGTACCTTGGGCGGGACACACACACACACACCGTACCTTGGGCGGGACACACACACACACTCACACCGTACCTTGGGCGGGACACACACACACACACACACACACCGTACCTTGGGCGGGACACACACACACACACCGTACCTTGGGCGGGACACACACACACACACACACACCGTACCTTGGGAGGGACACACACACACACACCGTACCTTGGGCGGGACACACACACACACACACACACCGTACCTTGGGCGGGACACACACACACACACCGTACCTTGGGCGGGACGTAGAACTCCAGCAGGAAGCGCTCGCCCTCGCTGTGGGCCCCGGCCTTCCTCAGGAGCACGCGGCACTTCTGCCACTGCGCGCCGCTGACGCAGGACGTGTCGTCGTCCGCCACCATGAAGCGCAGGGCCCCCTCCCGCTGCACCTCCAGGGGCTCCGGGCGCAGCGCGGCCGCGGGGCCCCGGGACAGGCGCAGGCGGGGGCCGGCGGGTTCGGGCGAGGCGCGGCGGTGCCAGATCTCCTTCACGCCGTCCACGACACACAGGCTCATGTTGCGCAGCGAGAAGCCCTTCTTAAACTTGGCCTTGGGGTGCCCCGCCCCCGACACGTCCTCCGTGCTCCGCGATTGGCCGAGGGCCGGGGCCTTGTGGCCGGGGGGCGGGGCCTTGTGGCCGGGGGGCGGGGCCTGGCCGCCGTCCATGCTGTCGAGAGACTCGCTGGACGCCCCCGTGACCTTGGGCCGCTGGTAGAGGTCGTAGGGCAGCAGCGGGCAGCCCTGCAGGCCGGCGAACGGGACGATGGCGGACTTGGGCCCGGCGGGCGAGCCCGAGGGGGGGGTGTGGCTCAGCTCGGCCGTGAAGCAGTCCAGGAAGTGGCGGGCGAAGTGCTGGGAGAAGGACACGTCGGCGCCCGGCGAGGCGTAGCACGGGTTCTCGCCCAGAAAGCGCCGGAACTTGTGGGCGAAGTCGGAGGCGGTGGCTCGGGCGTGCAGCTCGCAGAACTCCCGCCAGTCGGGGAGGGGGCAGGACGAATCGGCGCTGCTGGGGGGGGCGTCCCCATTCATCACTGCGCCATTGTCCCCCGGTTACCACGGCTACCACCACTCACTGCGCTGCGGATGGTAAACACACACACGTATTAAAACCCGGGTCCTGGAGAGACCTCCGATGACGCTGCGCTTAGAACCTCATTACAGATGAGAACGTTCCATAATAGGGTTGTCGGGACAGCTGAGCCAGCGATGGGGTCAAAGTTCAATGCAAATCTCATCTCAGCGATTGCCAGAACGATGACGCCCATGACACCAGATCGTTGAATAAAGCAAAAGTCACTCTCGTATGAAGTGAAACTCTGACTGACCCTCAACTGTGATCATCTCCGGTGGCAACAATCACACATCACCAAGCCATAAACGTTGACTGTGCTGTGTACTGTGAGACTAACACCAATTAGACAAAACGGCAGGCTAGCCGATGATGTCTCAGCAAATTTACAGTGCCACAATGCAGAGTTATCCCAGTCCTAAAGCGAGCCAAGCCCAGTCCAAACGCAGGGCAAACCCAGTCCAAACGCGGGGCAGCAGCACAGATCACCACAGTTAATGGGGGAACATTCTGTGGGCCTTGCAGTGGAGAGACAATAATGATTTTATGTTTTAGCCCTGGAGTGACAGTTTAAATTTAGAGAGCAGAGGTTGTGGACAGAGCAGAGCAATCTGGGCCTGTTCGGACACCGCCCCCTTTCCCCCTAGGACGAGGCACAGGAAGACGTGTTGACTGGATCATCACCTGCGTACATCCGACTGGCTACACGATACCTCACCCTGCACGCTTCGTTCCCTGTTACCATGACGACCTGCGGAACATCTCAGATGACCTCCCAGGTTAGCTGAATGTCACATGAATAAACACTTTCGTTGTTATTCGAGTTCAACAAAAACAGCAGACACATGTGAGACACTCATGGCTGCACGTCACGCCGTGCAATATGAGAAGCTGGCATGCGATTGGTTGACCATGATGGGCCACATGAGAAGCCAGCTTGTGATTGGTTGGCTCCACTACGCCAGGGTGGGAGTGTGATGACTATGTACACGCACACAGCTGGTTTCCAACCAACCGCTTAAGGGCCTTGCTCAAAGGCCAGCTGCACGTGTCTGATCATGGCTACACCAGAGCTTGAACCCCCAGGTCAAGCACCATAGCCACTAGGTTACAGGTGCTTGTGTACAAGGCGGTTATTATCTTAATCTGCTGAGAGAGACACACGTGCTGTCATATCCCAGCCTGTTAGTGTACAGCACAGTACACTGTGTGTGTGTGTGTGTGTGTGTGTGTGTGTGTGTGCACCACTCTGCACATAGTTCCAGCGCTTCTCCATGAATATGAAAGTGCTCCAATTAATCGTCCCTCGTGAAGAGTGGCTCGTTGGGGGGAGAGTTAACAGCAGGTGGAGGATCGTTAGGCTTTATGATGAACGGGGGGGGGGGGGGGGGGGGCGGTAGTAATTAGTATTTGATGACTGTTGAAAGCAAGGAGCATTTAAGATGTACAAAACGTAGGAAGGAAATTAAAAGGGTGTGTGTGCGCATGTACGTGTGTTTGTGTGTATTTGTTTGCGTGTGTGTGTGTATGCATGTATTTGTTTGCGCGTGTGTGTGCGTGTGTGTGTGTGTGTGTATGCATGTATTTGTTTGCGCGTGTGTGTGTGCGTGTGTGTGTGTGTGTGTGTGTCTGAAAGTAAGCATGATTACCATCACACTCTGCCCGTCATAATCCCTCTCCACAGTGTCGAGCATTGGCTTTCCAGAAGTTTCTATAGAAGTGGATTTACTGTCATTTTTTGGAAAAAAACTGGATTGTCAGCTTGTCAGACCGGCTTAGTGCAGACTCTTCACAAAGTAACTGTAACCGCTATGTGAGGTCATCACTGTGTCTGTAACCGCTATGTGAGGTCATCACTGTGTCTGTAACCGCTATGTGAGGTCATCACTGTGTCTGTACCCGCTATGTGAGGAAATCACTGTGTCTGTACCCGCTATGTGAGGTCATCACTGTGTCTGTAACTGCTATGTGAGGTCATCACTGTGTTGCCAAAGCCACACTTTCTATTCTCACTATCTGTGGCAGAGAAAAAGAAGAACAGAATGTATTTCAACAAAATGTGTGAAATAAACAGGAATATGAGCTGATCAGCTGTTTCCGTCTCTTGCATTAAAGTTTTATCATCCCTCTGACACATGACCAGCACGCAGACACACACACACACACACTCACACTCACACTCACACTCACACTCACACTCACACTCACACTCACACTCACACACAAATTAGTACTGAAGACCACAGGCTCACTGAATTATATGGTGAATGATTATCCCAATTGGTAACACTTTACAATAAGATTCCATGAACTGCCATGAACTAATGTAGTTGTTAACTAACTACTACTGAGAAATTCACCTGTACAATTCTGCGAATGTATTTGTACATGATTAATTCCTTTTAATAACTACATTAGTTAATGCCAGTTCATGAACCTTACTATAAAGTGTGACCTCCCAATATGGGTGATCCCACACATAGACCCTCCCTCTCTCTCCACTCTGC
>NC_083772.1:2012906-2014907 GCF_963514075.1 Conger conger
CCTGTTATTTGTGTTTACATTTTAAACGTAATTTAAACACTAATTACACGCTGTAAATACAAACATTAACTGCCAGTTGCTTACCGAATAGAGAAGATCACCGTAGGTTAGATCTTATTTGCTTTTCAGTAGATGTATATAATCGCGAACAAAATATATTTGAGCCGACCAGTTCGAGACACTTCCTTTTATCATCACACTGAATAGATATAACAAAATACAATAAATTCCGCTTTTTATTTTCACTACGAAGGATGTTTTATTGCTTGGGTAAATTGCCCGAATCTGTACAGAAATTAGTATGGTGGTGGATTCCAGTCAAGATGCAGCATACTAAATTATTACATTCGTCAAATCTGGTTTCCATAGCAAAGATGGTGCGCCACATGTCACGACCGTTAATTGCCATATATACAATCTAAATTAATAAACTGAATCACTAGGTCGGGTATATTTTTGTCTCATACGGTCTTGTAATAATTAATGGGTCCACCACAATTCAGAACACGAGCATCAGAAGACAGCGGTTTCTTGCAGATGCGTTCACATTGGCCTGATAAATCTGAGATCTTCCTCAATCAGCGGCGAGGTGGAAGCTATTTCAGTTTCACTTCAAGGTCGCGTAAAATGGGAGCAGATAACAGAGAGAGAAAGAACGCTCCATTGAAAAAATGTGTGTGTGCAAGCTACTTCTCTGAAGTCAAATCCCGGGAGCAAAAGCAACGAACGGGGGTGGTTTCTCTTCACTAAACGGATTAAATGTAAACCCTTTACAATGACTCCCCAGCCCGACGGGCACACGGACGCGTTTGTGATAAATATATCCTCCTCCTGCGCTACTTGTGTCGCGATGAGCCGTCAAACGCGCGCGGCGTTTCAGCACCGGAGCGCGAGGTGTAGGAACAACAACATCAAAGAGCCGCCAGACCCCAGGATGACTCCTGCAACACAAACCTGTCTGGAAAACGGAAAATGAAATGAAAATAAAAAAAGAAATAGAGATAAAACAGCAAAGCTCAAACCGCAGCGGTAGACGGGGGTCGAAGAGCAGGCTGATAGAACCTAAATTAAAATTAAATGCCTACCTCAAATCCGAGTCATTGCATGACAGTGACGCTGGCGTCTTTCTAACGCGAATCCGGGTTATTGCCGAATGCAAATATTCAATGCCTGGTTAATAAAACCATCGGATGGCGAGCGGAATATCGGTGAATGCGTCTGCGCTGCGTGATCTCTCCCTAACCCCCTCCCGGACACTGAACTGAAGGCTCCGGTGAAACGCACACAATCTCTCAGCGGACCTCGCCGCCTGCCTTAAAGGAGACGCGCAAAATTCTGGCACATTGGAGATGTCCCAATGGACACAGCTGAGTCACTGAAACTCATTTTCATTGCCAATTTCCCCTTGAGGAGTCGAATATCACAATTAAATTATTTGTAATTATCTGTTTGTTTGTGTCGCATAAAACGTTTACAATGAGCTAAATGGCTGAATATGGAGTGTAATGCAAAACTATGAAACTTTGGATGAAACATGAATGGTAAATGGTTGGCATTTATATAAATGGTAAATGGTTGGAATTTATATAGCGCCTTTATCCTAAGCGCTGTACAATTGATGCTTCTCATTCAGCCATTCATACACACCAACGGCGATTGGCTGCCATGCAAGGCGCCGACCAGCTCGTCAGAAGCAATTTGGGGGTTAGGTGTCTTACTCAGGGACATTTCGACACACCCAGGGCGGGATTCGAACCGGCAACCCTCCGACTGCCAGACGACTGCTCTTACCGCCTGAGCCAATGCCTCCCCAGAGATGTTGCCCATGGATGAAACATGAAAACAATCTGAGGGCAAACCTGCAGACCTGAGTAATTGTTTTGGATTTGGTGTACTGGAACCTATTAAATACTCTGAAAAGGTGCACACTCTGCCCTGGTCCTGTTCGTTGACTCAGTTGTACCAGGCAAAAATCAATCCAGCACAGAAAACTATTTGAAT
>NC_083772.1:2015107-2017607 GCF_963514075.1 Conger conger
CTCCACTACGCCAGGGTGGGAGTGTGATGACTATGTACACGTACACAGCTGGTTTCCAACCAACCGCTTAAGGGCCTTGCTCAAAGGCCAGCTGCACGTGTCTGATCATGGCTACACCAGAGCTTGAACCCCCAGGTCAAGCACCATAGCCACTAGGTTACAGGTGCTTGTGTACAAGGCGGTTATTATCTTAATCTGCTGAGAGAGACACACGTGCTGTCATATCCCAGCCTGTTAGTGTACAGCACAGTACACTGTGTGTGTGTGTGTGTGTGTGTGTGTGTGTGTGTGTGCACCACTCTGCACATAGTTCCAGCGCTTCTCCATGAATATGAAAGTGCTCCAATTAATCGTCCCTCGTGAAGAGTGGCTCGTTGGGGGGAGAGTTAACAGCAGGTGGAGGATCGTTAGGCTTTATGATGAACGGGGGGGGGGGGGGGGGGGGGGGCGGTAGTAATTAGTATTTGATGACTGTTGAAAGCAAGGAGCATTTAAGATGTACAAAACGTAGGAAGGAAATTAAAAGGGTGTGTGTGCGCATGTACGTGTGTTTGTGTGTATTTGTTTGCGTGTGTGTGTGTATGCATGTATTTGTTTGCGCGTGTGTGTGCGTGTGTGTGCGTGTGTGTGTGTGTGTGTATGCATGTATTTGTTTGCGCGTGTGTGTGTGCGTGTGTGTGTGTGTGTGTGTGTCTGAAAGTAAGCATGATTACCATCACACTCTGCCCGTCATAATCCCTCTCCACAGTGTCGAGCATTGGCTTTCCAGAAGTTTCTATAGAAGTGGATTTACTGTCATTTTTTGGAAAAAAACTGGATTGTCAGCTTGTCAGACCGGCTTAGTGCAGACTCTTCACAAAGTAACTGTACTGCTATGTGAGGTCATCACTGTGTCTGTAACCGCTATGTGAGGTCATCACTGTGTCTGTAACCGCTATGTGAGGTCATCACTGTGTCTGTAACCGCTATGTGAGGTCATCACTGTGTCTGTACCCGCTATGTGAGGTCATCACTGTGTCTGTAACCGCTATGTGAGGTCATCACTGTGTCTGTACCCGCTATGTGAGGAAATCACTGTGTCTGTACCCGCTATGTGAGGTCATCACTGTGTCTGTAACTGCTATGTGAGGTCATCACTGTGTTGCCAAAGCCACACTTTCTATTCTCACTATCTGTGGCAGAGAAAAAGAAGAACAGAATGTATTTCAACAAAATGTGTGAAATAAACAGGAATATGAGCTGATCAGCTGTTTCCGTCTCTTGCATTAAAGTTTTATCATCCCTCTGACACATGACCAGCACGCAGACACACACACACACACACTCACACTCACACTCACACTCACACTCACACTCACACTCACACTCACACACAAATTAGTACTGAAGACCACAGGCTCACTGAATTATATGGTGAATGATTATCCCAATTGGTAACACTTTACAATAAGATTCCATGAACTGCCATGAACTAATGTAGTTGTTAACTAACTACTACTGAGAAATTCACCTGTACAATTCTGCGAATGTATTTGTACATGATTAATTCCTGTTAATAACTACATTAGTTAATGCCAGTTCATGAACCTTACTATAAAGTGTGACCTCCCAATATGGGTGATCCCACACATAGACCCTCCCTCTCTCTCCACTCTGCCCTCTCTCTCTTACTCCATTTCTCCACCCCCCCCCCCCCCCCCCCCTTTAAAAAAAGTGTACATGGCACGGAATACAGTTTAAGCCAGACTAGGAGAGCGTCGTTCACTTTTCAGTGACTATACTATCAGTGGACAGATCAAGTTGCCATCAAACTTTCATTTTAGGCTGGATTTCTCATTTGAGTTGGTTTGAGTTGCTATACAGGACCTGACAAACGAATGCCTATGAGTTTCCCCACTGGCTGCCTTTGGCCCGAGAGCAGCAGCGATCGCTACAGTCCCTCAAACTGCGGCCTGGGTGCAGGTTCAGAGCATTAATCAGTCAGCAGCTAAATCAAAACCCAATTAATTAGCACGCGCCGGAACATAAAACAGCAGGGAGAGTGGGTCCCTGGGCCCTTGGTTATGAAGCACAGGAGCAGAGGGTATTATCTGCACAGAATTACAGCAACAGCTGTGGCAACTAGTTCCATTCTGGCTCTACACTGGCTCCATTCTGGCTCCATTCCGGCCTGTTACAAAGTCGCCTGATTTCATTACCACATAACAGGAAACTAATTCAGAAAAATCAGTGAGAAATGTTCCATTACAGTTCCCACAGCTCGGCAACGCTTGAAACGTGGCAGCACGATAACGGGCTGTATCCCTGAGATTAATTACTGTGCGTGTTAGACACAAAAGCTCCGGCCACACCGCTCAGCTCCAGACACAAAACACGGAGCTGCAAGTTCACCATGGTAACAATTCACCCAGTTTATCTGCGGTCGAGAATAAAACTGGAAGCGGTTCAGAACCCGTGCGTGAGGATAAATGAACAGCACTGGGGAGTTGGTGTACATGTG
>NC_083772.1:2022607-2025107 GCF_963514075.1 Conger conger
GTGAAACGCACACATTTGGGGAGGGCTGCGATCTCTCCAGCGGACCTCGCCGCCTGCCTTAAAGGAGACGCGCAAAATTCTGGCACATTGGAGATGTCCCAATGGACACAGCTGAGTCACTGAAACTCATTTTCATTGCCAATTTCCCCTTGAGGAGTCGAATATCACAATTAAATTATTTGTAATTATCTGTTTGTTTGTGTCGCATAAAACGTTTACAATGAGCTAAATGGCTGAATATGGAGTGTAATGCAAAACTATGAAACTTTGGATGAAACATGAATGGTAAATGGTTGGCATTTATATAAATGGTAAATGGTTGGAATTTATATAGCGCCTTTATCCAAAGCGCTGTACAATTGATGCTTCTCATTCAGCCATTCATACACACCAACGGCGATTGGCTGCCATGCAAGGCGCCGACCAGCTCGTCAGAAGCAATTTGGGGGTTAGGTGTCTTACTCAGGGACATTTCGACACACCCAGGGCGGGATTCGAACCGGCAATCCTCCGACTGCCAGACGACTGCTCTTACCGCCTGAGCCAATGTCACCCCAGATGTTGCCCATGGATGAAACATGAAAACAATCTGAGGGCAAACCTGCAGACCTGAGTAATTGTTTTGGATTTGGTGTACTGGAACCTATTAAATACTCTGAAAAGGTGCACACTCTGCCCTGGTCCTGTTCGTTGACTCAGTTGTACCAGGCAAAATCAATCCAGCACTGAAAACTATTTGAATCCAAAACATTTACGTACTTGACCCAGCTCTGGACTTTACAATACACCACAAAAAAAAAAAGAAAAAAAAAGAAAGAAAGAAATAGACCACATAAAATATTAATACAAGAAGCTGAATAAAACCAATAAAAGCAGGAAACAAACGCAAAACTAAACAGGACTTAAAGCAATAAAGAATGAGAGGGATATAAATCTTTGCGCTTAAGGTCCGCGATGCATTAAGACGCCCCGGCACCGGCCGCGTAATGGACGCAGGAGAACATAAATAGGTAATCACCCGGGGAGGCACAAGTCGCTTTATGACTCGGAGAATGCATTCCCCGGACAAAGTAAAAAGTTTACATACGTGCGATTTCTGACGTAACCATTTTCACAGTTATTAACATTCATGTATCTGTATGGAACAAGTGTGACTTGTAAACAATTGTTTCTACAACATCAAAAAATAAATAAATTAATTAATTAATTAAAAATTTAAAAAGATGACGCGCAGAGGAACCCTGCGTCTTCCCGCCATTCCCAGAACACAACGAGCTGAGGCCAGGAACGTTCGGAATGCGACAGGGCGAAAGCAACCCATGTGTGGACATCAAGACACCACAGCCACACCTTTAACCCGCGTTTAACACTTACCAGGTGGCAGCGCACTGTAACGGATAGGTGACCGGGAGGCAGCCAGTTCAAATCCCAGGTGTGGTACTGCCATGTACCCCCGAGACACGTAGCCAAATTACGCAAATATTCAGCTGCATACAAGGACAGAACGCATAAAGAATGCGTCAAAAAGTCACTTTGGAGCAGAATATCTGTCCCAGACAGGTAGGGATCTGCAAAAAATAAATAAATAACATGATTCTCTGGGGGGGGGCACAATAAGGGTCTGATATCCCTGCCGCTGTGTTTGAATGTTTCTGGAGTTGGTTGGGGTTTTATTCATAACTGAAATGACTATGTTAATTTGTCTTGGAGGTAAACAGCGCAGTGAGCCTGGATTTAGCGGTTACATTAGAATTCCTGGCTGGTTGATCAGTCTGGACATATATTCCCTGACTGGACATGTCACTGTCCAGTAAGGGAATAACGATTAATCACACGTTTAATTTGGATAACGAGCTTGCCCTTTGATTCGGACGTTGTTTACCGTTAGTTAATTTCCACAATGCGCGGGGCGCCGCACAACAACCGACAATCCATTTAGAGGCTTCCTGTGAGGGCTATTTATACTAACGGACCGAAGCGCGTCAAACTGCGCTTGCGCAGCCAGCAGAGACGACTTGTTGAGCGGAGAGCTCGTCGCAACCGGAGTCGCGTTCGTAGACACTGACCGAGATGCCAACAACAAAGCCGCGCTGGCCTCGCCCGGCGGGATCGTCTGGTTCCTACCGAAAAGGTCAGTTTATAACAGCGCTTCCCTTCAGACCTCCAACGACAGTATTGATCCGCACAGTCTCGCCTCCGGAAGGATACAATCCACAGTCCTGGGCTTCCACCGCTGCGCTTCCCCAGGGGAGCCGGCTCTCTTATAGCAGCTGCAAATCTCCATGGAAACCAAACGTGATGGCGGCGCGAGGCTGCGGGGGGTCGTTCCCCTCCCAAACCGCCGACAGACCTTTCGGAAACGGCTTTGTTCAAGAATGGGACGCCCTTAAAAACACGTTTGGAAGGATTGTCTAATTCCAGATGGACAGAGAATGGCATTAAAAGAAGAGTTTCATGTGATGTTTTTGACATATCCAAACCTCCGCTTTTCCAAATAGCC
>NC_083772.1:2030107-2032607 GCF_963514075.1 Conger conger
TCGCTCCACGCAGTCTTATAGAAGCACCTGCACACACAGACCACAGGTCAGCACAGTCTTATAGAGCACCTGCACACAGACCACAGGTCAGCACAACCTGTCCACATGAGTCTGAGACAACACCTGCATACACAGACCACAGGTGAGCACAACCTGTCCACATGAGTCTGAGACAAACACCTGCACACACAGACCACAGGTCAGCACAACCTGTCCACATGAGTCTGAGACAACACCTGCATACACAGACCACAGGTGAGCACAACCTGTCCACATGAGTCTGAGACAACACCTGCACACACAGGACCACAGGTCAGCACAACCTGTCCACATGAGTCTGAGACAACACCTTCATACACAGACCACAGGTCAGCACAACCTGTCCACATGAGTCTGAGACAACACCTGCATACACAGACCACAGGTGAGCACAACCTGTCCACATGAGTCTGAGACAACACCTGCACACACAGACCACAGGTCAGCACAACCTGTCCACATGAGTCTGAGACAACACCTGCATACACAGACCACAGGTCAGCACAACCTGTCCACATGAGTCTGAGACAACACCTGCATACACAGACCACAGGTCAGCACAACCTGTCCACATGAGTCTTATAGAGCACCTGCACACACAGACCACAGGTGAGCACAACCTGTCCACATGAGTCTGAGACAACACCTGCATACACAGACCACAGGTCAGCACAACCTGTCCACATGAAGTCTGAGACAACACCTGCACACACAGACCACAGGTCAGCACAACCTGTCCACATGAGTCTGAGACAACACCTGCACACACAGACCACAGGTCAGCACAACCTGTCCACATGAGTCTGAGACAACACCTGCATACACAGACCACAGGTGAGCACAACCTGTCCACATGAGTCTGAGACAACACCTGCACACACAGACCACAGGTGAGCACAACCTGTCCACATGAGTCTGAGACAACACCTGCACTCACAGACCAGCAGGGTCAGCACAACCTGTCCACATGAGTCTGAGACAACACCTGCATACACAGACCACAGGTCAGCACAACCTGTCCACATGAGTCTGAGACAACACCTGCATACACAGACCACAGGTGAGCACAACCTGTCCACATGAGTCTGAGACAACACCTGCACACACAGACCACAGGTCAGCACAACCTGTCCACATGAGTCTGAGACAACACGTGCACACACAGACCACAGGTCAGCACAACCTGTCCACATGAGTCTGAGACAACACCTGCATACACAGACCACAGGTCAGCACAACCTGTCCACATGAGTCTGAGACAACACCTGCACACACAGACCACAGGTCAGCACAACCTGTCCACATGAGTCTGAGACAACACCTGCATACACAGACCACAGGTCAGCACAACCTGTCCACATGAGTCTGAGACAACACCTGCATACACAGACCACAGGTCAGCACAACCTGTCCACCTGAGTCTGAGACAACACCTGCATACACAGACCACAGGTCAGCACAACCTGTCCACATGAGTCTGAGACAACACCTGCATACACAGACCACAGGTCAGCACAACCTGTCCACATGAGTCTGAGACAACACCTGCATACACAGACCACAGGTCAGCACAACCTGTCCACATGAGTCTGAGACAACACCTGCATACACAGACCACAGGTCAGCACAACCTGTCCACATGAGTCTGAGACAACACCTGCATACACAGACCACAGGTCAGCACAACCTGTCCACATGAGTCTGAGACAACACCTGCATACACAGACCACAGGTCAGCACAACCTGTCCACCTGAGTCTGAGACAACACCTGCATACACAGACCACAGGTCAGCACAACCTGTCCACATGAGTCTTATAGAGCACCTGCACACACAGACCACAGGTCAGCACAACCTGTCCACATGAGTCTGAGACAACACCTGCATACACAGACCACAGGTCAGCACAACCTGTCCACCTGAGTCTGAGACAACACCTGCATACACAGACCACAGGTGAGCACAACCTGTCCACATGAGTCTGAGACAACACCTGCATACACAGACCACAGGTCAGCACAACCTGTCCACATGAGTCTGAGACAACACCTGCATACACAGACCACAGGTCAGCACAACCTGTCCACATGAGTCTGAGACAACACCTGCATACACAGACCACAGGTCAGCACAACCTGTCCACATGAGTCTGAGACAACACCTGCATACACAGACCACAGGTCAGCACAACCTGTCCACCTGAGTCTGAGACAACACCTGCATACACAGACCACAGGTCAGCACAACCTGTCCACATGAGTCTGAGACAACACCTGCACACACAGACCACAGGTCAGCACAACCTGTCCACATGAGTCTGAGACAACACCTGCATACACAGACCACAGGTCAGCACAACCTGTCCACCTGAGTCTGAGACAACACCTGCATACACAGACCACAGGTCAGCACAACCTGTCCACCTGAGTCTGAGACAACACCTGCACACACAGACCACAGG
>NC_083772.1:2037607-2050107 GCF_963514075.1 Conger conger
GCCCCGCCCACCCGTCAACACAGAGCTCCGCGTACCGGCCTGTCAATCACCCCGCAGCCCCGCCCACCCGTCAACACAGAGCTCCGTGTACCGGCCTGTCAATCACCCCTCAGCCCCGCCCACCCCCCCGTCAACACAGAGCTCCGCGTACCGGCCTGTCAATCACCCCTCAGCCCCGCCCACCCCCCCGTCAACACAGAGCTCCGTGTACCGGCCTGTCAATCACCCCTCAGCCCCGCCCACCCCCCCGTCAACACAGAGCTCCGTGTACCGGCCTGTCAATCACCCCTCAGCCCCGCCCACCCGTCAACACAGAGCTCCGTGTACCGGCCTGTCAATCACCCCGCAGCCCCGCCCACCCCCCCGTCAACACAGAGCTCCGTGTACCGGCCTGTCAATCACCCCTCAGCCCCGCCCACCCGTCAACACAGAGCTCCGCGTACCGGCCTGTCAATCACCCCGCAGCCCCGCCCACCCGTCAACACAGAGCTCCGCGTACCGGCCTGTCAATCACCCCGCAGCCCCGCCCACCCGTCAACACAGAGCTCCGCGTACCGGCCTGTCAATCACCCCGCAGCCCCGCCCACCCGTCAACACAGAGCTCCGAGTACCGGCCTGTCAATCACCCCTCAGCCCCGCCCACCCCCCCGTCAACACAGAGCTCCGAGTACCGGCCTGTCAATCACCCCGCAGCCCCGCCCACCCGTCAACACAGAGCTCCGCGTACCGGCCTGTCAATCACCCCTCAGCCCCGCCCACCCGACAACACAGAGCTCCGCGTACCGGCCTGTCAATCACCCCGCAGCCCCGCCCACCCGTCAACACTGCACTGACCCTCAGACACAGCAGCTGGGACAAACCACAGGGTCTTTCAACAGATTTGCAGGTGCACATCTCTGTAGAGGTGCACATCTCTGTAGAGGTGCATATCTCGGTAGAGGTGCACATCTCTGTAGAGGTGCACATCTCTGTGGGGAGCTGACAGACAGTGGGCAGGTGAGGCTGATCTCACATTACTCTCCCAGGAGAGGAAGCCACAGTGTGACACAGGCCAACACACCGGCCAACTTCTCCCACAAACACACCATTCCTCGTTTTCCGTTTTCCTGACAAGACAAATACCATCAACAATAATCACACAATCAAAGAGTTTTTATGATGGTTTTTTATCATGAATGTAATAACCTGAACGGTGAGAAAAAAAAAAAAATGTATTCCATTTTAGCTTGAACAATTCTTCCTGCAAAAAAAACCCAAATAAAATAAAAGAGTAAAACGCATACACCACTGCATTCACACAGCAATCCGTAAGGGCAGCCCATAAAACAGAATACACATGCGCAGAGGCACTCTGAACCCCATCCTGATTGGCCCAGAGGCACTCTGAACCCCATCCTGATTGGCCCAGAGGCACTCTGAACCCCATCCCGATTGGCCCAGAGGCACTCTGAACCCCATCCCGATTGGCCCAGAGGCACTCGGAACCCTTTCCGATTGGCCCAAAGCCAGGAGACTGGCACTTTCCTGTGGTGTACATCTCAGTGTTCAGCCGCAGATTACCTCCAGAGACAGATAGAGCACAAGAAACACATCACACACTGGCATTTTGGTGTTTGTATAAAACATATTTACTTCAATTATCACACCTAGGGTGCTAGTGAATAATAATAACAGTAATAATACATTGTGTGAGTTCATACAGTGATATTGCTTCTCCATATTGTATAGGAACTGTTTTACAGTGCTGAGAACAGTCTACATGACTTAACATACGTGTTAAGTGACAAATAAAATAAAAAATACATGGACTAAAACCACAATCAAAAAAGAGAAAATAAATACAATTTACCAGAGGGGATTTTTTTTTTTTTTCACCAATCTTTGTTGACAGTGAAAACACAGCAACCTTCCACTGCTAAAAACCTGGTTGTCTCTTTCCAACAGCACACAGCCGCCAAGCAGCCAACACAAGAAGCCTGGAATGGCTCGGACAAACAGAGACAGACAGACAAGACGGACGGACGGACGGACGGACAGACAGACAGACAGACAGACAGCTCCTCCCTCTGCGGTCAGAAGGGACAGAGTTGTTGGAAGATCCACCAGTCACCAAGCGCGCTTGCCCGGCACCACGCCCTGCTGCAGCGCCCCTCAAAGCAGGACGCCCCCCTCACCGGCAAAACATGCAGAGACAAAAGGACTACAATTCCCAGCAAGCTGGGAGGAAACTCACACTCAACCACATGACACATAGGAAACTCCCAGCTGTGACTTCCTGTAGTTCTGTACTGTGCAAAGGAAAGGCCTGGCTGGCAATAAAATGATAAAAGTTACAGTTACACCATCCTTCTACAAGTGCAGGGACAAGCTGGTGAAGTTTGGTGAAAAATGCTTCGGAAAACCACAACAAAACCAAACGCCCCAAAAAATTAAGAACTTAAACGTACCGACAAACCCAGCATGCCTGCTGCAGCAGCTGATGAACAGGCATTCCTCTCTACACCCTGCTCGTTAGGGTCAGGACAACCCCTGAACCACCGTCCGACTATTTGGTATACGACTGCGTTCCATCACAACCCATTAAAAAGCTTCCATAAGAAATGGAAAAAAATGTTATCATAGGAAAGAACAGGGCCTTAGTTCGTCTACTTTACCACTATGAGAACCAGTATTGCAGATTTGAGACAAAAAAGTCTTTGAGACTTTGGATTCTGTGCTTGTATCAATTCTGTGAAATTCTGCAAATTTTCACTGAACACACTTATAAAGAATACTCACTACAAATGCTGTGTAGGGGAACAGGACAGGGTTCGAGACCTCTGGCAGGGTGAGTGTGTGGGAGTGGCACTGTACATTACATTATTGGCATTTGGCAGACGCTCTTATCCAGAGCGACGTACAACAAAGTGCATACCCATAACCAGGGATAAGTTCGCTGAAAGACCCTAGAGGTAAGTACAATTTCAACTGCTACCTGTACAACAAAGATAAGGACAAGGGGCTTTTATTTTTTATTTTTTTTTTGAACAAACAAACAAACAAACAGCAAAAGTCACCAAAGTTAACTATCCAAACACTGCTTACCTAGCCAACTAAAAATACCGATACTGTAAATATGGTGAAACTAGTGAACCAAAATCTAAAGTACGGATTTGATCCAATGAATGGTTTTCATGGAAGGAGTGATGGGCAGAAACCTGGTCTTTAAAGTTTCCCAGCATAAATCCACATGGAAAACCTTTAATAACCTTCCCACAGCTCAACTATAACATTCCCCATGCACTCAGGGTCCCAGGGGGCTGTCGGAACTACAGAACAACTCTGACTGCCTCCACACGGCTACACAAGAACCCAAATGTGCCGATTCCCAATAATCACGGTGCCCTTAGCATAGCACTGTGCCCTTAGCATAGCACTGTGCCCTTAGCATAGCACTGTGCCCTTAGCATAGCACTGTGCCCTTAGCAGCCATCTTAGGATGCTGGGAGGGCAACTCCGTTTGCCCCACACACAGCGTGCGTTTTACTGGGGCTGTGTACGCCAGGATGGGTTCATTGCTGCTTTCGTTTGGCTACGCAAGCTGTGTATTGTTGTTCCTGCAAGTGTATTCTTCATTTTTCTTTAGCACTGTGTGTCCTAAAATGGTTTTCTACATATAATCCTTTGTCATCAGATTAATCTAAGTCCTTATCTTTTTCCTAGGACTTGAAACTGTACTTCCCTCTTGGGTCTTTCAGCACACTTATCCCTGGTTATGGGTATGCACTTTGCACTTTGTTGTACGTCGCTCTGTATAAGAGCGTCTGCCAAATGCCATTAATGTAATGTAATGTAATGTAATGTAATGTAGGGGAAGTGTAATGTAGTGTAACGTAATGGATCTACAGGCTTGCAGTGGGGTTGCTATGGAAACCTGACCACCTGCCTCTGAACCGTCCCTACTAGTTCAGTGATTGCCCCTATTTACTTCCACGATGCACTCGATCACATTGGTGTGTGAAGTGAGTGAGCATCGTGTTTGGGAAGACGGGAATATAAAGGCGTGTCTGTTCAGCTTCCTCAGACCCTCCTGCAGCCTTCCACCACGGCGAGCAGGAGGGTCTGAGGGAGCTGAACAGACCGCATTTATATACCGTCTTCCCAACCGATGCCTCACACTCACACACCAATGGTGATAGGCTGCCACACAAGGCTCCAAAATCAGCTCGCTGGGATCAATCTGGGACGGCCGTTTTTACGTTCCTCCCGAGCTAAAGTCGCCCCCATGATGACAACACCAACTGGAAACGACACAAAACCGGAAACAACACAAAACTGGAAACGACACAAACGGGAAACAACACAAGTGACCAGTAAACGCCAGTAAACGTTTCTCTTACATTTCAACAGAAAGGGGGAAAAACTACACAGAAACAGCTGCGGGACAACAAACCTACTGTCACGTCCACCGGTGAGCAGACGCCAGGCCTTAAAGTCCCATCCCTTCCTCTCACAGATACAAAAGTAGAATTCTGATGTGGAGCTGAACACAGTAACATATCTTTTCATTTGTACAACTTTACACAACAGTGTATAGAACATCTATAGCAATATGATTTAGTTCTGTAGAAAAATATTTGCTTTGAGCAAGATAGATTTTTTTTGTCCGTTTCCGATGAAGAGAATGAATCAAACGTAACAGCTCTAACGTGACAGCATTTGGTAACTGCAGCCTTGCATTTTTTTTTTCTTTCAAGGTGCTAAAAGATATTTTTTAAAAAGCAAACTAAAAATAAACAGCATGTCAAACATATATGCTACCCGTGTGTGTAAAAATGCCCTTAGTATGAACCAGTGTTTTTTTTGGGTGTTTGGTCCTGCATTACTCAACTATAGCCCTGTACGTCTTCATAAAGGAGGTCAGAAAACAAACCCACTCTTCACCATTACTGATGAGTGCACATCTACCCGAAGAGACCTGCACAGTGGAGGTGCTTCTCTGCTCGCTCACTCACTCACTCACTCACTCACTCACTCACTCACTCACTCACTCACTCACTCACTCACTCACTCACTCACTCACTCACTCACTCACTCACTCACTCACTCACTCACTCACTCACTCACTCACTCACTCACTCACTCACTCCTGGTGTTTGTGCTACTCGGAGTCGAGAGGACAAGCTTGAGCTGGAGACTCAGTCACTCTGATCTAAAGACTCAGTCACTCTGAGCTGGAGACTCAGTCACTCTGAGCCGGAGACTCAGTCACTCTGAGCTGGAGACTCAGTCACTCTGAGCTAAAGACTCAGTCACTCTGAGCTAAAGACTCAGTCACCCTGAGCTGGAGACTCAGTCACTCAATTCCCCTGCCAAACCTTCCTGTCTGTATACACCGCCAAAGTAGTTCCGTAAAAAGCTTTTCGTGAATTATCTCACAGACAATTTGGTCCTTACATACTGTAACGCCTGAAAGTATTTGCATCTGCCCGTTGACCGGGGGAACCGGCCCCAGAACTGGAGCTGGTCCCTGGGCACTGCACTGCGGCTGCTCACTGCGCCTTAGTAACCAGGATGGGGGAAATGCAGAGGGTTCAATATAGTCCATTTTATCAATCTTGTCTGCTTTGTGTTATCTGGATTTATGTAGTCCGTTTATGCTCTTCGTCATATGGGGATCCAATAAGTTCAATCTCAGAAAGGCCAAGATTCTAAATAAATGTGTCTTTCCAGAAGGATCTGCTGCTTATTCCTCCAGTGAAAGGGCGGCTGCACTGGCACCAGACTGCAGAGCTCTCTGAGATACTAAAAGCCTGTGTCATCGTCACATATTTGGTCCCATTTGTTTTTCCGCACACAAAAACCACGGAGCGAAACAAAGGATAAACTCCATGGCAGGAAGGGAATACAGAACGTGTGAAACGGCCGCAGAATCAGTCAGGAGGACAATCCATCTTTCATCCATCACAGCAGACGGGACTACAGCACAGCTACCCGCTGAAGCACAGCAGGAAATGCTTTTGGTTTGAAACCAAACTAAGAAAGGCAGCGAGCTTCACCTGTGTGGTCTGGAGGAGCGTCACCTGTGTGGTCTGGAGGAGCGTCACCTGTGTGGTCTGGAGGAGCTTCACCTGTGTGGTCTGGAGGAGCTTCACCTGTGTGGTCTGGAGGAGCGTCACCTGTGTGGTCTGGAGGAGCTTCACCTGTGTGGTCTGGAGGAGCTTCACCTGTGTGGTCTTGAGGAGCTTCACCTGTGTGGTCTGGAGGAGCGTCACCTGTGTGGTCTGGAGGAGCTTCACCTGTGTGGTCTGGAGGAGCATCACCTGTGTGGTCTGGAGGAGCTTCACCTGTGTGGTCTGGAGGAGCTTCACCTGTGTGGTCTGGAGGAGCATCACCTGTGTGGTCTGGAGGAGCTTCACCTGTGTGGTCTGGAGGAGCTTCACCTGTGTGGTCTTGAGGAGCTTCACCTGTGTGGTCTGGAGGAGCGTCACCTGTGTGGTCTGGAGGAGCTTCACCTGTGTGGTCTGGAGGAGCATCACCTGTGTGGTCTGGAGGAGCTTCACCTGTGTGGTCTGGAGGAGCTTCACCTGTGTGGTCTGGAGGAGCATCACCTGTGTGGTCTGGAGGAGCTTCACCTGTGTGGTCTGGAGGAGCTTCACCTGTGTGGTCTGGAGGAGCTTCACCTGTGTGGTCTGGAGGAGCTTCACCTGTGTGGTCTGGAGGAGCATCACCTGTGTGGTCTGGAGGAGCTTCACCTGTGTGGTCTGGAGGAGCATCACCTGTGTGGTCTGGAGGAGCTTCACCTGTGTGGTCTGGAGGAGCTTCACCTGTGTGGTCTGGAGGAGCTTCACCTGTGTGGTCTGGAGGAGCTTCACCTGTGTGGTCTGGAGGAGCTTCACCTGTGTGGTCTGGAGGAGCTTCACCTGTGTGGTCTGGAGAAGCGGTTTTAAACCCAGAACGCACCGCTGGCTGCACACCAGGTGTGCCAGCTGAGCAGCTCAGTCAGGTCACCATCGGGTGACAATTAGGCAACTAACGGAACACTGCAGCGTAGCACAACAGTGAAACTACGTATTTATTAATTTATGTTTCATTTTGAAAGCTGTCCACAGTGCCCAGGCCCTACAGAGTACTACATCACTCTGCCCCGGCTGTGGGAGAGGTGTAGGGGGCAGCATGAGGCAGCAGGGGGCGCCAGAGGCTAATACCCAAACAGTAAAAGGCAGGAGCCGTACTCTGTGCTGGACTATGGGGCTGGACAGAAGCTGTGCTTGGTTTGCAACCATGTGTGAAAGACTACATTTCCCAGAGTGCCGTGTGGTACTCCCCTCTTACAGAGTCATGGTAAGGGTGAAATGGTGGCTTACACAACGTGTCTGTGCCAAACTGCAGCTAAGCGCCTGGTTAACCGTAAACGTCAGGAGCAGGCAACATACAGGCTCTGACTTTGTGAGGTAAATCCATTATTTTATGTCTTACTGGAAATGTGACCTAGTTTTGGCTCTCAGTAAAGACACAACACAGGCCAGCAGTGTGTGTCATCAATCTCAAAGTTTTCCTGGTTATTCGTTTACATGAGCTGTCATTTAGAGCCACATTCTGTGACAGAAACAGCAGCTGATAAAGGTTCATGTCTTGCAGCATTTTATTGTGGTCTCATTTATTAATGAATTGGTGCATCCTGGCCAATTAGCTGATTGAGCCAGGGTAACTGGTGGCAGCAAAATCCTGCATACATCATCCCTCCAGGACTGGAGTTGCCCATCCCGGCTCTAGAGTGCTCTTGGAAGCCATTTTGTGGTTCCCCCATTTTACCATGAACCCCTCACAGAACCCTCGCGTGATGCAGGAACATTCTGGCGTGTGTTTGAGCTGTGTGTGTGTTCTGTGTGTGTGTGTGTGTGTGCAGAACTGTGTTTGAGCGGAGCCAGGTCCTGCACAGAGCCACAGAGGGTCAGACAGACTGGTCTACAGGGTATGAGCTGGTCAACCAGCATGCTCAAGCTGGTCATAAGCTGGTCTAGCTGGGTATGAGCTGGTCAACCAGCTAGTGCTGGTAGCTTGTCTGAGCTGTCTGAAAACAGCTTGAGCTGGTCAAACCGAGTCAAGCCGGGAGCTTTTTTTGGCAGAAAGGACACAGGAAGTGCTTTTGTCATTTCCCACCACGAGTGGGGGTCAAGTGCCTTTCAGGGGGTCGATCGAACTGAGATCCAACTGCTTCAGCGGGGGGGTCGGTCCTCAGAGAAGACCATGTGCATTTTCTCAATTCAGCAAAATACTGAGTCCGTTCACACTTCTGTCCTTCTGTTCACCTGCCTGAGGCATCAAAACGACCAATCAGATCAGTGAGCTCCACTCTCTAAAACACCAGTAACACTCACAGGCGAGACCATTAACCACAGGCGAGACCATCAATCTAACGCCAGAATACAGGAAGCGCAAAAACAACTCCGTTACTAAGAGCGTCTGCGTGTCCGAAGACCAGAATGTGAGAGCCAATCAGTATGCAGATATAGCCCAGCCCCCTTATGGTAGGAGCCAATCAGCAGGCAGTTACAGTCCCAGTCACAAGGAAGAGCAAATCAGCACAGACACGGCCCCCGAGCAGGCAAGGAGGGCCAATCAGCACACAGACACGGCGCCGAGCAGGGAAGGAGGGCCAATCAGCACACAGACACGGCCCTGAGCAGGGAAGGAGGGCCAATCAGCACACAGACACGGCCCCGAGCAGGCAAGGAGGGCCAATCAGCACACAGACACGGCCCCTGAGCAGGGAAGGAGGGCCAATCAGCACACAGACACGGCCCTGAGCAGGGAAGGAGGGCCAATCAGCACACAGACACGGCCCTGGGCAGGGAAGGAGGGCCAATCAGCACACAGACACGGCCCCGAGCAGGGAAGGAGGGCCAATCAGCACACAGACACGGCCCTGAGCAGGGAAGGAGGGCCAATCAGCACACAGAAACGGCCCTGAGCAGGGAAGGAGGGCCAATCAGCACACAGACACGGCCCTGAGCAGGGAAGGAGGGCCAATCAGCACACAGACACGGCCCCGAGCAGGGAAGGAGGGCCAATCAGCACACAGACACGGCCCCGAGCAGGGAAGGAGGGCCAATCAGCACACAGACACGGCCCCTGAGCAGGGAAGAAGGGCCAATCAGCACACAGACACGGCCCCTGAGCAGGGAAGGAGGGCCAATCAGCACACAGAAACGGCTCTGAAGGAAGTGGACAGTCCAAAACATGGATAACTACACAGAAGGTGAAATGAAATTCAGCGTATTGACTCGATTCTCAACCAAAAAACTGCACTGCAGACACTGAGGTGATGAGTCCAGCGCAAACAGCAGCAACATTAACCTGTGAGCAGTGAGGTACGCACACTGCAGACACCAGGGTTCCGCCACGCAGTTCAGAAGACACACCACACCGTCTAAATAATCTTCAGAATGCACTGATATACACGTATGACCGCTAAAACCTGATCCAGTACTGCCTGCAGTCTATCAATCTAAAACACGTAACATGCCCAAATTATGATTATAATCCCTTCCATGATAAAAATGGAAAAAATAAAATAAAATAAAATTAAAAATCCAATCAAATAAAACACATAAAAAATACAGCACCTATAAATAAGCAGAAGATCTGGATATGTTTTTGTGGATATGGCAATAAGAGGAATAAGTAGATATGTTGAAAGAAGCCACATCGCTGATACAACATCTTAATGGGAGAGGCGCACTCAGAGAGTGCGTATACTGCAGTAACATACGAGTGATCCCACAAACATATAAAAACACAGCCACGCTGCGCACACACACACACACACACACACACACTCGCACTACCTCACACGCGTGCACGCGCGCACGGGGGGAGGCAGAGGGCAGGGCAGCGCTGAGTGCATTTGGGGGTGAAGTGGAGCACATAAAGAGGATTGTTGTGTTGTGCACATGTACTGCGTTTGGGGAGCCGGTCTGACCTGAAAAAGGACCGTCAGGTAATGACCATCACTTTCACCCCGTAATTCCTCCCTGTTTTCGGGGAACAGCTTTAGTTTTGTGAGACACTTCATTGTGAATTTGGACTGGTCTGAGGTTTTGCAGACTCCACAGTAGAGGGTGGGGAACTTTGGCATCGCACAGTTATTAACTGGTGTCTGTGGGCGACCCGTGTTCACTGCACACAGACACAGTGTTCACTGCACACGGACACGCAGTGCTCACTGCACACGGACACGCAGTGTTCACTGCGCAGACACGCAGTGTTCACTGCACACAGACACGCAGTGCTCACTGCACACGGACACGCAGTGTTCACTGCGCAGACACGCAGTGTTCACTGCACACAGACACGCAGTGCTCACTGCACACGGACACGCAGTGTTCACTGCACAGACACGCAGTGTTCACTGCACACAGACACGCAGTGTTCACTGCACAGACACGCAGTGTTCACACACCGCCACCTCTATGGACATACCTCCCATGAACGCTGGGGATGAGGTGACACACGGTGGCCTAGAGCAGGGCGTGTGCATGTGACAGGCACAACCCAAAGGTCATTAACATACGCACATACATGCGTGTCTCAGTGTGCAGGTCTCTATCAGCGTGTCTCGTGTCTCAGCGTTGTCCCAAACCCCGCTGCCTGCCCCCGTCTCAGGCGTCTCACTGCTTTGTGTTTTTTATGTGGATAAAATGTTAAAAAGCAGGTTTAGCTTTTCACATAAAAAATATATCCACAGAGTTCTACCTCTTCTCGTCCTTCCTGCTCCCAACGTGCGGGCGGAACGGGGAGCGCTTCAAACACAACACTCCGAGGCCCAAACCTGTGATACAAACGAGCGCTACAAAGAGAACTACAACTCTAACGTAGAGTTAAAACTACAACTACCACAAACACCTTTCATTTCCTGACATGACCTTTTTTTAAATTTATAAAAAACTGTGCACTGAAGTGATCATTTCTAAAATTTTTCTTTAGAAGTTTTAAAACAGTAACTGTTGTCATAATAATGTTTTTTTTTTTTTTTTTTTTTGTAAATTTTCCTCTCTAGGAATCCAAACTTGAGAAGCTTTTAGAGTCAGCAGACTGTGCAATCAATCTCTTCTTGGCAAAAACATTGCTATAAAAATGTGTTTTTCTTTTCTTCCATGGGATGGAGTCTTCCAGGGTGCAGTGGCGCTTGGTGGCCATTAGATGGCAGTATGCGAGCAGCGAAAGGACCGGGACGTGGCGTCCTTCAGCAGACGCTCGTGAACGTGGTTTATGAGCTCCTCTGCCCCCGTGTCGTCCTGGAGAAACACACCCCAGACTCTGACAGTAACCACACACGGATAAAAAGACGTACGTGCGTGGACACGTAAAAAATAGATCAACGACAAAACGGCTGTGACGTACATCGACATCCGCTGGACAGCGTGAAAAACCTTGCTGAGACGATGCTTTAGAAAACAGGACAGGACAGACCAAACGAGGAGTAAAAAAGAGTGATAAAATAATTGCTTCTGTTTGAGACTCTCCCTCCAGGGAGGCGAGGCGATCACCGCGTGCGGGTTAATCTCTGGCATCGACTCGCCACCCCTGGCAGGAGCCGCATGGCACCCTGATGGCCAGCAGGGCGGTTAAGTGCTTTTCTCAGTGAAGACCCACCAAGTGCGTTTTAAAGTTCTCTCTTCCTCTTCTCCCAGGCCTCCGCCTGTCCCCCTCTCTCTCTCTCTCTCCCTCTCTCTCTCAGGTGGAGCCTGGGTGTGAGCCCGCAGCGTTAGCGGTTAGCGGTCCCCTCTCCCCAGGCTGAGCCTGTGGTCCTCCCGCCACCGGGGGGCGCTGTCAGAACTCCCACTCGGACGGCTCCTCGCGGCAGGCGGCCTTCTCCAGGCGGTGGATGATGTTGTTGAGGTTGGCGGCCTTCTTCTTGCGCAGGCTGCTGTCGCGGGGGGTCCTGGGGGCGCTGCGCGTTCCGGGGAAGCTGAACACGCCCCCCCCGGAGCACTGCATGCTGGGAGCAGCGGCGGTGCCGGCGGAGTCCTGCGTTCCGGCTCCTCCCCCTTCCTCCTGGGCCTCCATCTGGTCCCCGCCCTCGCCCTCCGACACCCCGCCCCCGTCCTCCTCTGGCCCCGCCCCCCGGCCCACCGTGCTGTCTGATTCGGTGCCGTCACAGCTGTCAGGAGCAGGCGACGCCCCCTCCCCTGACCCCGCCCCCCTGGCCTGGAGCTCCTCTAGGAAGTGCTCCCTGCGGATCCGGGACCTGTGGGGGCAAAAAAACTGCACATCAACCACACAGTCACCATACAGTAACCTCTGGCTCTCTGGCTGTACAGGGTCAAGGTTAGCACGTTAGCACTCTCTGGGTACACAGGATCAAGGTTAGCACGTTAGCACTCTCTGGGTACACAGGATCAAGGTTAGCACGTTAGCACTCTCTGGGTACACAGGATCAAGGTTAGCACGTTAGCACTCTCTGGGTACACAGGATCAAGGTTAGCACGTTAGCACTCTCCGGGTTCACAGGATCA
>NC_083772.1:2055107-2075107 GCF_963514075.1 Conger conger
GCTCATCAGTGACAGCTCTGCCTGTTCAATAAGGCCATCCTGTGCGTTGACACGTATGCTCATTATATGCTATTTATGTGTCCTCGCTTAGGTGCGTGGTGTGGTGTGACCAGTTGGACCACAGACAGAGGCAGCTGGAGAGCAGTGGAGAGCACCACCCAGCTGTCAGGAGGAGCCAGTCTCACACAGTCCTCTATTGGCCTCAAATAACCGTGAGAAACCTACAGCCTCATGGACCCTAATGCCAGGGCCTGAGGTGAACATGAAGCAAGTGTAAGGCAGCTTCACCAGCGAGACCAGGAAGTGCCTGCAAGGCCTGAAGAAGTGGTGATTGGCCCAAGTTTAATATCACAGCCGTGTGTGCTTCTGTGGAGGATGGGTGGGTTAAATAACACAGCTGTGCCTTCTGTGAAGAATGGGGAGGTGGTTTATTAGAAGAAGAAGGAGACTTTTAAGTGAGACCCCCACTTCACCCCAAAATTCACCCAATTCCACCTCATCAGAAGCCCAGAGTTCCTGCCTGGCCCTCAATGGCATCCACTGACTTCAGTAAAGGTTTTTACCTGACATTTCAGGGTTTAAAACACACATAAAGGCTCTTAGTTACAGGCCCGAGTTCGGAGGTTTGGGCTGACGGCACTGTGGGACACACCGAGGGCTGGTCAGTCTGGAGACGGCTACACCGCCACGCGATCATACCGACAACCTGCCCCTCCCGGTCCCGCCCAAACCTACCCAGCTCCACCCTAACCCGCCAGCTTACGAACGGAACCAGACCTGGGTCAAGAACTCATCCAAAATATTAAACTATACAAATGCTGGCAAGATCAGGAACCACTCCTGACACAACATCGTGTGGGAGAGGAATGTAATTTGAGGAAACAGGTTTCTTTTAAACAAGTCGGTAATCGAGTCTAAAGGGATTATTCAAGGTTTTGACCCAGGTCTGTGGGGCAGCCCCCGGACACGACCCCCCCCCCCCCCCCCAGAATCACCACGGTGACGGCTGAACCGACCTGGCCGTGAGGAGGGGTCCTGGGAGCTCCGGCGTTTGGGGGCGTCCCTGCTGAGGGCGTGGCCGGGGCGGTCTGTGGGAACACAAGCGCGAGAGGGACAAGATGAGCCAGGCCATGGACCGGGGGGAGTGTCTGACAGAGAGAACCACAGCAAACGCAAGAGCAGACCACGGGTTTGACTGCTCCCGCCTACTGTGAGACTGCAGTACGATGTACAACCGGGGGACGCCCTTTCAATCACCATTCACCAGGCCCCACACCCCATTTGGCCTCGGCAAGGAAACTTGGGGGCAAACAAAAAGTTCACCAAACCGCCGTCAGAATCTCTCATCTCCTTGCCTCATCGGCAGGCACCCCTTTCACCTTTCAGACACCGAGCTCCTCCTCCACCCAGTCGAGAAGAGCCAGCTGCCCGGCACCGGGCAGAAGAACCCCATTTCAGCCGCTTGCATTCGCCACCTCACTCTTTTGATCACCATCCACAGCAGGTAACCAGAGGTGAAAGTCGACAGATACATCGAGACCTTCTTCCCCACCACCGTCTGGAACAATGCCTACACGGTGGTCGCGCTCTCCATCCTTTTTGAATTAGACCTTTCTTGTAGATACTCGAGCTCCTCCATCTGGGGCAGTTGTTCCCCCCCCTCACCTGAAGGGGACAAGCCGTTTCCCTGGAGAGGACCGTGGGAACCATGGCAACAGACTGGGAGGTGCCGATCCTCATCCCAACCGCATCACACGCCGCCGCAAACCGCTGAGTGTCGAAGGTCACAGCAGATGAGGCCAAACGCCAGAGACACCACCCCTATGTCCTCACGCCAGAGACACCACCCCATGTCCTCACGCCAGAGACACCACCCCATGTCCTCACGCCAGAGACACCACCCCTAAGTCCTCACGCCAGAGACACCACCCCTATGTCCTCACGCCAGAGACACCACCCCTAAGTCCTCACGCCAGAGACACCACCCCATGTCCTCACGCCAGAGACACCACCCCTAAGTCCTCACGCCAGAGACACCACCCCTATGTCCTCACGCCAGAGACACCACCCCTAAGTCCTCACGCCAGAGACACCACCCCATGTCCTCACGCCAGAGACACCACCCCTAAGTCCTCACGCCAGAGACACCACCCCTATGTCCTCACGCCAGAGACACCACCCCTATGTCCTCACGCCAGAGACACCACCCCTATGTCCTCACGCCAGAGACACCACCGCTATGTCCTCACGCCAGAGACACCACCCCTATGTCCTCACGCCAGAGACACCACCCCTATGTCCTCACGCCAGACACGCTCCTGACCTCCGGCTGCACCTCGAGCTCCCGTCCATGAACACCAGGAACGGGAGGGGAGACCGGGAGCACCCTTGACACAAACTTTGAAGAAGCTCGACTTAACGCCGGAATACGAACACAGCACTCGCTCCGAGGGTACGGTGACCGAATGGCTCACAAAAGCAACCCTGGCACCCCTTACTCGCCCCCACAAGACACCTTGATGAACATGGCCAGCCAGCCAGGGACTCCTGCGTCTCCCCTCTCCCCCTGGTCAACCAGGAGAGAGACCACCATCTATCAATACGTAGAGGGGAGCCCAGCTAGATCTCGTTGGCACCCCTCTACCTCCTGCACCAGCTATGGCCCCTTCCCGAGCCCCTACCCTGAACCTTGCCGGTGATGGGCCAACATGGTGATCCCCACCATGGTGAGTCTTTTCGCTGAGGTACACGGGCAGCCCGACCATCAGGCACTTGCCTGCACCCTTTATTTTCGCACTAGTGGAGCTCTGACAACAGAGCAAGAGGACACAGCTGGAACTGAACTAAAGGCTTTTTTAATCATCAGGGAGATGCAAGTAAGTGAGTCAGCTGGCCAGTAGGGTTATGGTGAGTAGAGTCAGACGGGCAAACCAGGAGCCCCGTGAGTATGTGTGTGTGTGTGTGTGTGTGTGTGTGTGTGTGTGTGTGTGTGTGTGTGTGAAGGGGGTGGGGGGGTCTGGGAGGAGGCGGAGGGGGGGGGCACTCACCTCGCTGGCGGCCCTGGATGCTCCTCAGGGCCAGGATGTTCTGCTCGTCCGACAGGAACTGGCGCATCTTGTGGAAGGGCTCCTTCCCGCGGACGGTGAGCTTGGTCCAGGGCTTGGGCCGGGCCAGGATCTCGCTGACGGAGCCCTGCGACAGGCCCAGCACGTAGTGCCCGAACACCCGCTGGCCGATGTTGTGCTTGATGAGCTGCTCTTTGATCTGCCGGGCGATCTCCAGCGTCTCCATGTCCTCCCCTTCAGACGCGCTCCCCGCGCCCTCCGATTGGCTGGGGGAGGGGGAGGGGGCGGAGCTGTTGGCGTCGGGGGAGCGGGCAGGTTGGGGCGGGGGGAACAGCGCGGAGCCTTTGGCGGGGGGGTCCTGCAGGGCTTTGGAGTAGAACGTCTGCATCAGCTGTCGCTGGAGGAGGGAGGGCAGCGCCACTTTACTCCCCAGGGGGAAGGCCCCGCCCAGGGGGGGGCTGTAGCAGTCCGGCCTGGCGCCCGCGGGCGAGAACGGGGAGGTGCCGTTGGTGCTGGAGGCGGAGTCTGAGTTAGGCCCTGCCCCCTGCCCCGCCCGTAGGAGGAGCTTAGAGGAGGGGGAAGGGGGGAGGGGAGGGGGCGTGGCAGTGTGGGGGGGGGCAGGGTGCTGACTCTCCGTTGCGACCTCTTTCCCTTTCTGCTCGGCTGCCCCTACAAGAAAGGTCAAAACACAATGCATTATGGGGGAGTCAACAAAAAGAGGGGTCTGAAAATACAAAACTAAAAAATATATATATAAAAAATTAAGATTATTATAATTCTGAAATTTAGTCAGATTTTTTTTTTTTTTACTTTTTGACTTTTTTTTTTTGTCAAACCCCCCAAGACTAGACCCATGCATTTGTGTTTGTACCTTTCTTGCAACCAGTAGCCCTGTGGGGATAAAGAGGTACCCTGCTCTGTGTGGAACCACTGAGTGTTAGAGACAGGGGGATGGGGTCCCCCCAGTTTAGGGTAAGGCGGAGGTGAGATTTGGGGATTGTGGGGCATGTAGTTTTGGAGAGAAGGGGAGTGTGGGGTGGGTAGGTTTGAGGTGAAAGGGATTGTGGGGAATGCAGGTTATTGGTGAAGGGGACTGTGGGGCAGGTAGTTCGGGGGTGAATGGGATTGTGGGGCATGTAGTTTCCGGTGAAAGGGAAAATTCAGTTTGTTGGTGAAGGGGATAATGGGGCAGGTAGTTTTGGGCTGAATGCTTGCTGTTTCTCCTCCACTCCATGAGAGCTTGCAACAGGTTTGTTCAGCAGTTTGTTTAGTCTTGGCTGTGGAAGTCCTGCTGGATAGATCCTTTCCACATCACACATGCTGAGAAGAGCAGAATCGCAGTGTGTGTGTGTGTGTGTGTGTGTGTGTGTGTGTGTGTGTGCTCTCCAGGTCCACAGAGAGAGAGAGGAGCAGAAACGCAGTTTGTGTGTGTGCTCTGCACACGTGTGTGAGAGACAGGAGCAGAGACAAGTTCCATCGATTCCCAGTCACAATTTCATTTGAAGAAAAAGTTCATAGAAATTTCATAGAAAAAGTTTCCACAAAACAAAAATACAAAAATAAGAGAGAAAACAGTCAGTGTAAAAAGGTCCAAAGCGCACAGATGATCCGGGGTGTGCAGTGGGAGGAGGCCCGGCCCGGCAGGGCCTCCGGTCCCACTGCTGAACTGACTGACACATGAGCGGGTTCTCAGGGGATCAGACTGACCCAGTGGATTCTCAGGTGCTCGGTTTGGAGCAGGGGTAACGTTTTCACGGTTTCTCAAACGGGCAAAATGCACAGGTCTGCTCTCCCTGCCTGACTGCGTGCTCTCCCTGCCTGACTGTGTGCTCTCCCTGCCTGACTGTGTGCTCTCCCTGCCTGACTGTGTGCCTTCCCTGCCTGACTGTGTGCTCTCCCTGCCTGACTGTGCTCTCTCCCCGCCTGTGTGCTCTCTCCCCGCCTGTGTGCTCTCTCCCCGCCTGACTGTGTGCTCTCCCCGCCTGACTGTGTGCTCTCCCTGCCTGACTGTGTGCTCTCCCTGCCTGACTGTGTGCTCTCCCTGCCTGACTGCGTGCTCTCCCCGCCTGACTGTGTGCTCTCCCTGCCTGACTGCGTGCTCTCCCCGCCTGACTGTGTGCTCTCCCTGCCTGACTGCGTGCTCTCCCCGCCTGACTGTGTGCTCTCCCCGCCTGACTGTGTGCTCTCCCTGCCTGGCTGTGTGCTCTCCCTGCCTGACTGTGTGCTCTCCCTGCCTGACTGTGTGCTCTCCCTGCCTGACTGTGTGCTCTCCCTGCCTGACTGACTGCTCTCCCTGAGGCAGGAGTGCACACACAGCACACTGACCATCACTTTATACACAAAATGCACACCATTATGCCACTGGGAAATCTTCAAAGCCCAAAACACAAATAAATCCCCCCCCCCCCCTAGTCTCACTCCCCACTTATTTTCAACTGCTGCCACAAATTGCAAAAAAATAAGTCTGACATATTCTCAGATCAGGAAAAGGCCAAGCAGACATAATTCTGCACGCAACCACATCAGAGAATTCAGATACGCATTCAGCAGAAGCAACACAGAACCAGAAAAAACAAACACAAGACTGCTCTGAACATGTGCCCTAATGGCAACGTCAGAGAAATCGTCTTGAGTTGGAAGTGCAGTTTATTCAGCCAGTTTCAGGGGCTGAATATGTACTCTTCAGTCTCAGTGAATATTTAACACTGTCCGTTAAACAGCAGCTAAAGTGTCAAAATGACAACACACAGGAAAACCGAAAAGGACACTCACAAGGGCACTCACAAGGGCACTCACAAGGGCACTCACAAGGGCACTCACAAGGGCACTCACAAGGTCACTCACAAGGGCAGAAGCAGATTTGCATTTCTTCATTTAGACTTCAGGAATTATTATTGATGCGACAGAACTAATTTGAAGTGCATCAATTTTAGTTTTCATTATTTTTACACACCTCATTCTGCAGATCACTTTTGGCAGCAGAAATTCATGTACAAACCAGCGAGCAGCTCAATGTGCTGGAACCAACAGCACACTAAAACACACACACTCTCACACTCTCACACTCTCACACTCTCACACTCTCACACTCTCACACTCTCACACACTCACACTCTCACACTCTCACACACTCACACTCTCACACTCTCACACTCTCACACTCTCACACTCTCACACTCTCACACTCTCACACACTCACACTCTCACACACTCACACTCACACTCACACACTCACACACTCACACACTCACACACTCACACACTCACACACTCACACACTCACACACACACACACACACACACACACACTCACACTCACACTCACACTCACACTCACACTCACACTCACACACACACACACACACTCTCGCACACGCACACGCACACGCACTCTCACACTCTCACACTCTCACACTCTCACACTCTCACACTCTCACACTCTCACACTCTCACACTCTCACACTCACACACTCACACACTCTCACACTCTCACACTCTCACACTCTCACACTCTCACACTCTCACACTCTCACACTCACACACTCACACACTCTCACACTCTCACACTCTCACACTCTCACACTCTCACACTCTCACACTCACACACTCACACACTCTCACACTCTCACACTCTCACACTCTCACACTCTCACACTCACACACTCACACACTCTCACACTCTCACACTCTCACACTCTCACACTCACACACTCTCACACTCTCACACTCACACACTCACACACTCTCACACTCTCACACTCACACACTCACACGCACACGCTTGACACTCAGTGACACGTGCTAGGAATAAAAACAGCCGAATGATTTAATTTAATTAGGTTAACACACTAGCTGATCACTTCTCCACAGCTTTCCAGCATTAACATTCTCAAGGAAGGAGGGTTCACGTTCAACCATTCCCAGACTCCCCAAAAGCCACGGAGTCACGCCACAGATACAGCAGATAACCCAACTGCACCTCAGGTCCTGCAAAGAGTGTGTGTGAGTGTGAGTGTATGTGTGTGTATGTGAGTGTGTGAGTGTGTGCGCGTATTCCGATACTTCAGAGGACCAGACATTCAGAAACCGCCTTCCAGTGAGGACCAAAAAGCAAAACCAAAAAGACCTCACTTGGCAGTACGCATACATCTATGTTTCAAGTTTCATAAATGTCCTCACTTAACTAGCAATTTTTGAAAAGTGTTTGTTTTCCTGTGATCATGGGCCCCCTCGGATGTGCACACTCCTGTACAGCAGTACAGTCAAGCCTAGTCAACCCTTCAATTCCCCCATTCCCGCTTGCACTGCCTATTGATTTAAGATGTTGGCCATCTACAAATTATATTTCATGTAATTGAAAAAAAAAAAAAAATGTCAGCATTAGAAATATGATCAATTATACCTTATGTAGCTAGAAGATTTTTAAAAAAGCTGCCTCACTTGGGAATTTTAGCCTTAAAGATCTGACCGAGCAACCATGGTCCAATTGGAAAAATCAGCCAGTTTTTTGCCAGCCAATGAGAAAAGACAACGTGTGTGCCATTATACGGCAAACAGTAGTATTAGTTGGTTTCTCTGATCACCAGAAAGGCTGGTCCTCGGTAATGGGTGGTATGGCATGGTCCTCAGAAGTATATGAAAACGTGTGTCTGTGTGTGAGTGTGAGTGCGATAGTGTGAGTGTGAGTGTGTGTGTGTGTGTGTGTGTGTGTGTGAGTGTGTGTGTGTGTGTGTGTGTGTGTGTGTGTGTGTGTGAGTGTGTGTGTGTGACTCAGACTCACCGCTCAGGTGGCTGTGGTTGGTGCGCAGAGAGGCGTTCTCTGACTGCAGGCTGCGGTTCTTCTCCAGGAGCAAAACCTCCAACGGCTTAGAGGAGTCCTGGAGAGAGAGAGAGAGAGAGAGAGAGAGAGAGAGAGAGAGAGAGAGAGAGAGAGGAGAGAGAGAGAGAGAGAGAGAGAGAGAGAGAGAGAGAGAGAGAGAGAGAGAGAGAGAGAGAGAGAGAGAGAGAGAGAGAGAGAGAGAGAGAGAGAGAGAGAGAGAGAGAGAGAGAGAGAGAGAGACAGCTCTGGGACACGGTTGTGCTTGTGTGGCTGTGTGATATACACTGCCCAGCACACCACAGGTCATGAAGAGGCCCAGTGCAGTTGCCTAGGCAACAGCCCCAGGTATGATTTTCCTGCAGGTGGCCTTACCTGTGCGGTGGAGCCGTCCGATGGCACCGACTCCATGGACTTGAGAATACTGCAGGACACAAGAGACACAGCTGTTACCCCACTCCTCAGGCCAGCACCTCGTAACTGACTCTGCCTCTGATTCCCCCCCCCTCTCTCCCTCAAATGCACCAAACAAGATCAACAGAGCACAGAAAAGTTATTGAATCCAAACCATTCCGTATCTGACCCAGGTGGACATGGAGGGACAGGGAGGAACATGGAGGAACATGGAGGAACATGGAGGAACACGGAGGAACACGGAGGAACAGGGAGGAACATAAAGGAACACAGAGGAACACGGAGGAACATGGAGGAACAGGGGCGGCAGGGCTTACGTGAGCTCCTTCTTCACCTCCTCATAGTCGGCCTGCTCCTGCAGCTTCTCCTCCAGGAGCTGTGGGAGGAGAGAGGAGGCACAGTCACTCCTACAGGCACTGTAAACACGGGGCTTAACGACACGGCCGCTTCCACACAGGGAACAGAGCGGCACAAGCAGACCAGGCCAACACCGCTCTACAGCGCTGTTACACACTCACACTGCGCTGTTACACACTCACACTGAGCTCTACAGCGCTGTTACACACTCACACTGCGCTCTACAGCGCTGTTACACACTCACACTAGCGCTCTACAGCACTGTTACACACTCACACTGCGCTGTTACACACTCACACTGCGCTGTTACACTCACACTGCGCTCTAAAGCGCTGTTACACACTCACTGCTCTCGACAGCGCTGTTACACACTCACACTGCGCTCTACAGCGCTGTTACACACTCACACTGAGCTCTACAGCACTGTTACACACTCACACTGAGCTCTACAGCGCTGTTACACACTCACACTGCTCTCGACAGCGCTGTTACACACTCACACTGCTCTCGACAGCGCTGTTACACACTCACACTGCTCTCGACAGCGCTGTTACACACTCACACCGCGCTCTACAGCGCTGTTACACACTCACACTGCTCTCTACAGCGCTGTTACACACTCACACTGCGCTGTTACACACTCACACCTGCGCTCTACAGCGCTGTTACACACTCACACTGCGCTCTACAGCGCTGTTACACACTCACACTGAGCTCTACAGCACTGTTACACACTCACACTGAGCTCTACAGCGCTGTTACACACTCACACTGCTCTCGACAGCGCTGTTACACACTCACACTGCTCTCGACAGCGCTGTTACACACTCACACTGCTCTCGACAGCGCTGTTACACACTCACACCGCGCTCTACAGCGCTGTTACACACTCACACTGCTCTCTACAGCGCTGTTACACACTCACACTGCGCTGTTACACACTCACACTGCGCTCTACAGCGCTGTTACACACTCACACTGCGCTCTACAGCGCTGTTACACACTCACACTGCGCTCTACAGCGCTGTTACACACTCACACTGCGCTCTACAGCGCTGTTACACACTCACACTGCGCTGTTACACACTCACACTGCGCTCTACAGCGCTGTTACACACTCACACTGTGCTCTACAGCGCTGTTACACACTCACACTGCGCTGTTACACACTCACACTGCTCTCTACAGCGCTGTTACACACTCACACTGCGCTCTACAGCGCTGTTACACACTCACACTGCACTCTACAGCGCTGTTACACACTCACACTGCGCTCTACAGCGCTGTTACACACTCACACTGCGCTCTACAGCGCTGTTACACACTCACACTGCGCTCTACAGCGCTGTTACACACTCACACTGCACTCAACAGCACCGTTACACACTCACACTGCGCTGTTACACACTCACACTGCGCTCTACAGCACTGTTACACACTCACACTGCGCTCTACAGCGCTGTTACACACTCACACTGCGCTGTTACACACTCACACTGCGCTCTACAGCACCGTTACACACTCACACTGCGCTCTACAGCGCTGTTACACTCACACTGCGCTCTACAGCGCTGTTACACACTCACACTGCGCTCTACAGCACCGTTACACACTCACACTGCGCTGTTACACACTCACACTGTGCTGTTACACACTCACACTGCGCTCTACAGCGCTGTTACACACTCACACTGCGCTCTACAGCGCTGTTACACACTCACACTGCACTCTACAGTGCCATTACACACTCACACTGCGCTCAACAGCACCGTTACACACTCACACTGCGCTGTTACACACTCACACTGCGCTCTACAGCGCTGTTATACACTCACACTGAGCTCTACAGCGCTGTTACACACTCACACTGCGCAGCGCTGAGTGATGGGACTTTATACCAATATAAACATGCACAAACACGTAACATCTATGAGTAACAGCAGTGCTATTGCTCTGGTACCAATGTCAGACTCGTGAGACTACATTTCCCAGTAACCTCAGGGATAAAAGGTCAAGCACATTTATGAACCCCAACATTTTATCACACTGTGTGTATAAGTGTGCGTGTGTGTGTGTGTGTGTGTGTGTGTGTGTGTGTGTGTGAAAGTGTGTGTGTGTGTGTGTGTGTGTGTGTAAGTGAGGGTGCCTGTGTGTGTGTGTGTGTGTGTGTGTGTAAGTGTGTGTCTGTGTGTGTGTGTGTGTGTGTGTGTGTGTGTGTGAAAGTGTGTGTGTGTGTGTGTGTGTGTGTGTGTAAGTGAGGGTGCCTGTGTGTGTGTGTGTGTGTGTGTGTAAGTGAGGGTGCGTGTGTAAGTGTGTGTCTGTGTGTGTGTGTGTGTGTGTGAAAGTGTGTGTGTGTGTGTGTGGACACTCATGTCCTGAATTTAATCTTGTGCCTCCTAAGGTGGGTATGAAGGAGCAAAGGCTTGTAAGTGAGAGGTCAGCAATGAGGAACAGTCACTTGTCATAAACCCCTCCCCCTGAAAGGTCCCCTCCAATCAGCAGTGAGGCGGAGCGGGGGGGGCACCTTGAGGGAGGAGTCGCGGGTGCAGAGCTGCTGCTCCAGCTGGGCGATGTGATTGGCTGAGCTCTCGCGCAGCTTGCTCAGGCTGGCCTGCAGCCTCTGCACGTCCTCCACCAGCTGCACGATCTCCCGCTCCTTAGAGCCCAGCTCCGCCTGCAGGCTGGAGCGCGATACCGCCTCCCCCGGCTGCTCCTGCAGGAGAGACCACTGACCAATCAGCATCGCACACAGTCAGCCCAGACCAATCAGCTTCTCACAGTCAGCCCTGACCAATCAGCATCGCGCACAGCCAGCCCTGACCAATCAGCATCGCACACAGTCAGCCCTGACCAATGAGCATCGCGCTCAGTCAGCCCTGACCAATCAGCATTGCACACAGTCAGCCCTGACCAATCAGCATCACACACAGTCAGGCCTGACCAATCAGCATCACACACAGTCAGGCCTGACCAATCAGCTTCTCACAGTCAGCCCTGACCAATCAGCATCGCACAGTCAGCCCTGACCAATCAGCATCGCATAGTCAGCCGTGACCAATCAGCTTCTCACACATTACAAACAACCAACCAGCATCCACCCACAAGCACTCACAGCCAATTAACATCCACTCTCTATCATAAACAACCAATCATACCATGTCGGGGTCCTTCTGGATCGGAGTGGCCAGCAACTGGGATTTGCTTGCTGAGGTCAGCTGATCCCTTAGAGACTCCGCCTCCCTCTCGGCTGAATCTGCCCTCTGTAGGGGTAACAAGAGAGACACTGCATATACTATACCAAATATACCCAAACTACATATACTACACCCAAATTCAATATACAATTCAGGGTAATCTTGCTCAAGGGTACAGTAAGCTAGGAATCAAATCTCACCTCATTAACACTAGATTGAACATTACCCCCAGCCCTGAACACTGACAGCTCCTAAAAGAGACTGTTCTCTGAGGGCATTTCGACCTCTGGAGCGAAAATAAAACACAAGACACAGGAGCAGTGTGGACACATCAGCGCAGGGAGCCTCACCTGATTGGCTCTCTCCAGGTCGGTCATCACCATCTCAATCTCGTCAGCTCTGATTGGACAGAGATACGGGATTACATGAGACAGTTACAGCGTTACAATCAGGCCTTCTAGCAGACGCACTTATCCAGAGAAGCAGCATCTGAAGGACCGGACGTCTTACTGTCCTATAGCGCAGTCTGAGCAGCTGTGCGGAGGGGTACAGCAGCACTGGGACCTGGGACTCAAACCTGCAACCTCTGAGCTAAAGGTCCTATCTTTTCCCCCCCCAGAATTCCAGAGTGCGTTCGGTCACATGCACTCTAAGAGCACATCACACTCCAAGCGTGCGCTATTTTAGAACTAAATGACTGCACACGCCACGCTGAGAACAGCCAAATGGACCGTAATTAATATAACGACCTTACCTCTAATTGTAGGTAATTTGGCATGGACTGTTTAATCACTTTAATTCTGTTTCGGCGGTAATTGTAAGCATGTGGCAGACGCTGTAATGGAGGTGAACAGGGCTTCTGCCAGTTAGGTCCTGATATCAGTCAGTAAAGTTGGCATATTTTCAAAACCACATCCAGCGCACAACCCTGGGACTGGGACACCAAATGAAGAAGCCAAAAATATAGGGTCAAAGGTCACCAAAGAGCTTTGTGTAGCATAGGAGACAGACAGAAATTGGTGTTTTTAACGGTGAACGCACGCCAGCGTCCCGCTAACACAGTGCGGGTTCAGGGCCTCTGACTGTGTCTAATGGCTGATATCTAAAACAGGCAAAACAAACGGGGCATTAGAGGAGAGTGATGCAGCCCAGCAGGGTAAAAACACCAGATCTGATGGCTGAATTAAAGCCGTTTGAAATTATCTCTGCATGTGACTGGACTGTGCGAGTTAGAGCACTGATGCAGCTCAAGCCCTTGTGAGTGCCCTTGTGAGTGCCCTTGTGAGTGACCTTGTGAGTGACCTTGTGTGTGCCCTTGCGAGTGCCCTTGCGAGTGCCCTTGCGAGTGACCTTGCGAGTGACCTTGCGAGTGACCTTGCGAGTGCCCTTGTGAGTGCCCTTGTGAGTGCCCTAGTGAGTGCCCTTGTGAGTGCCCTTGTGAGTGCCCTTGTGAGTGCCCTTGTGAGTGACCTTGTGTGTGACCTTGTGTGTGACCTTGTGAGTGCCCTTGTGAGTGCCCTTGTGAGTGCCCTTGTGAGTGCCCTTGTTATGCTCAGTTATTACTGTAAATGGATTTTTGAGGATGAAGACACAAGCAGAGCCCTTACTTTGCCGTCGACTCCTCGTCATACTTGGTCTTCAGATCGAAAAGCTCCGCCTGAGTAGCTTCAAGAGCTGAGAGAAGAAAGCAAAAACACAGCAGGGTTCAGGAGAAAGAGCGGGAGAGGGGGAGCGAGAGAGGGGGAGAGGGAGAGAGAGAGGGGGGGAGAGAGGGGGAGAGGGAGAGAGAGAGGGGGGGGAGAGAGATAGAGCGAGATGGAGAGGGGGGGAGGGGGAGAGAGAGAGGGGGAAAGAGGGAGAGAGGGGGAGAGAGGGGGGAGGGGGGGAGAGAGGGAGAGAGGGAGAGAGGGAGAGTGAGGGAGAGAGAGGGAGAGGTACCAGCTGAAGCTAAAGTGTTACCTGTCTGTAGAGACTGGGCCTTGTGGTCAGCTTCATCCAGTTTGGAAGACAGGGAATCTTTGCTCTCCTGCAGCTTCCTGTACACACACATACACACATATACATACATACAATCACATACACACACACACACACACACACACACACACACACACAATCACACAATCACACAATCGCAGAGGATCAGAAACCAGGGTAAACATGGACCAACACACACAGGAAAGGCTGTCTGTTTTGCCGTCAAGATGATATTTTTATCTTCTATTTTGGTTTCAGTATTATTTTTGCTTTACAGAGAGATTTCAGTTCCTTAGTCAGCCACAGGATGACACCCAAGAACTGGATCTGAGAGACTCTCTTTAGGGTTAAAGAGTTTTTTTTTTTTTTTTAGTAAAGTTGGGGTATTTTCATTTTAGCGAGGTGTAGCTGGGAGACAAGGGTTTCTCCTCCTGTAGCTAAATAAAGACACCGCAGAGCCCCCGTTAAATAAAACATCTGCACCATCAAACATTCAACACTGCGCACGAATGTCCCAGCATGCAGTCTGTCTGGGACTAGGGACCAACCACGGCTCTGCATCATTACATACAAACACAACCCACACAATCCAGCCGCCCCATTACCACGGCAACACTGCCCGTCTGATCAAAGGGTGAGCTCACGCCGCACCGTGCAGCACCTGCGATATGACAGCTCACGCAGAGTGAAGCAACTGCCACCTCTCTTTACACACAGTGGATTTCTGTACAAGTTGTTTAGTATTTATAACGATTTAAAATTGGGTGTGTGGTTCTGCAGGGGACCAAACCAGGCATTAAGACATCGCGCGCACACACACACACACACACACACACACAGAGCGTATCAGGGTCGTGAAATTGGGACTACAGTGAGCACACAAGCACTGTTGCACTGTTGAGGGATCCAGGGGTCATTCCAGGTCAGGTGTGGGCTGTGCCATATGAATACCATGACTCCTTACTCCACACTGCCATTGCTCACACAATCCCCCCCTCCACTAGGTAACAGAGCTGCAGTTACACAGCCAGGCCAGAGGGGGTGCTGTGACCCTCACTGTGTTCGTTACTGCAGTAACACAGCCAGGCCAGAGAGGGCGCTGTGAGGGTGCCCCTTACTGCAGTAACACAGCCAGGCCAGAGAGGGCGCTGTGAGGGTGCCCCTTACTGCAGTAACACAGCCAGGCCAGAGGCGCTGCTGTGAAACTCACTGTGTTCGTTACTGCAGTAACACAGCCAGGCCACAGGGGGCGCTGTGACACTCACCGCTCCTTCTCTGCATAGTCACTGTGCAGCTGCTGCTGCTTCTCCTGCACCAGGTTCTGCGCTTGGCTCTTCAGGGATTGCTCATACTCCCGAATCTTCTCCTTCAGAGCCTTTATCGTGACCTCTGACCCCGAAAGAGAGGGGGAGGGGGAGAGAGAGGGAGAGAGAGAGAGAGAGAGATCAGGTTTCTGTGGATCAACATACAGTCTGAAAGACTACATTAGATACAATAGGATGAAAACTATTGTTGCTGCAATCAATGGCAAAATGGCAGACTAGAGTGAGTCACTGCACTGATTCTCTAGGAGGGGGTGGAGTCTCTGTGAGTGACAGGCGGGGGGGGGGGGAGCCTCACCCTGGTTTTTGACCTCGGCAAACTCCTTGTTGTACTCCTCCAGTGTCTCACGGAGCTTCTGGTTCTCTGTCTCGATGTCGTGCATCCTCTGAAGCTTCAACTGGAGCTGTTGCACTACGTCCAGCACCGGGGCGGGGTCTGTAACACACACACACTGCGCTGAGAATACACACACACGCACGCACACACACACACACACACACGCACACGCACACGCACACGCACACGCACACCCTGTACCTGCACCTGCAGTTACTGTGCTAGGTCCATTTTCCAAACTCAGATCAGTTAGCCCATAGCTCAGGCTAGCCCAGCTCATCTAGCCCATAGCTCAGGCTAGCCCAGCTCCTCTAGCCGTTAGCTCAGGCTAGTCCAGCTCAGCTAACCGTTAGCTCAGGCTAGTCAGGCTCAGCTAACCGTTAGCTCAGGCTAACCCAACTCAGCTAGCTGCTAGCTCAGGTTAGCCCAGCTCAGCTAGCCATTAGCTCAAGCTAGCACCACCCATTAGCTAAAACTACTCCCCAGATTTTCAGAGATTCCTGGAAGCAGAAGGGCATCGGGTCAGAGCTGGGCTGGGTATCCGGACACTCACCTGGGACATCGATTAGCCTCTTGTACACATTGAGGAAGGCCGCCTCTGCTTCTTTACTTCTTTTACTCAAGGCATCAATCTGAGACGGGGAGGAACGGGGAGGACACGCCGGGGTCAGGGGTCAGCTTCACTTCCCTACATTACCCTACATTACAGTACACTACATCATTACATTACCCTACGTTACAGCACACTACATCATTACATTACGTTACGTTACACTAGGCTGGCAAGTCTGAGGATTATCTGCCGGTGTCACGAACACAGCCTCTGCAGAAGGCCAACTGCCATGCCCCCCTCTCCCTGCAGCCACCAGGCCAGCTGTCTGACAGCATAAATACATCATTTATACAGAATAGGAGCTTGTGGGGACAGTGTGTGTGTGTCAGGAACACCGATAAGAGAACGCAACAGGAGTCTTCTGATGGGAAAATAATGGAAAACCTTATCAGATCCCCGGACCTGCGGAGCAGGCAGAAAACCAGCATCCGGCCGATTCCGCTCAGCGTTCCAGCCCTACGGAGAGAGTCTGGAGGTCCGCAGAGAACCAGGTGTACACACACAGGAAACCAGGTGTACACACACAGGAAACCAGGTGTACACGCACAGGAAACCAGGTGTACACGCACAGGAAACCAGGTGTACACGCACAGGAAACCAGGTGTACACGCACAGGAAACCAGGTGTACACCTGCAGAACAAGACCCATACTGATCACCGCTGCTTCGTCAGGTCAACGACACAGTGATGAGATGCGGAAGATTAGATGGCCTTTTTTCTGGACTTCAGACGACACACACACTGTATGTGGTAATAGAGATGGCAGATTTGCATGTCTTGTGTATTGGAGTGGTCAGATTATTATTGAAGTTATTCAAATATTTAATTGTAAAATAATTTGTATCGAGTGTCGCCAGTAACCAAATTAAATTGTAGTCGATTTTGTGGGATTTATGTTTTAAATCCCTCACACACACACAGTATTTTACAGGTTCCAATACACTAGACACACTCAGTAAAGCGTACAGGTCTGCAGGTAATGCTGCAGTACTGAGTTGGACTGACAGGGGGCGCTGTGTCTCCCTCTGCAAGAATCGGGCGCATTTAGACGCAGTCGCTAATTGCCGAACGACATGCGGCAGACAGTGCAGGAATGTGGTAATGAGACCATAAATAAACAAGGGAAAAAAACTCCTGCCTCTGCAAACACACCCAGTCTAACCGCCCTGTGGAATGAAAGGCCCGTCAACTGAAACAGGGAAATGGTAAATGGACTTCATTTATATAGCACTTTTATCCAAAGTGCTTTACAACTGATGCCACCCATTGTCACACACTCACACACTCACACGAACGGCGATTAGCTGCCATGCAAGGCACCAACCAGCTCGTCAGGAGAATTTAGGGGTTAGGTGTCTTTGCCCAGGGACAATTCGACACCTAGGGCAGAATCGAACCGGCAACCCACTCTGACAGCCAGACGACTGCTCTTACTCCTGAGCAGATGTAGAAATAATGTTGAAAATAACCACAACTCGCCCGGCGGTCACACAGGGGCTGCTCATTCTGCAGCAGAGACCAGACAGAGCTCTGCACTGGCAGGGCTTCAACAGCAGGGTGACGCTCCCTCAGCTCAAGGTTAAACCAAAGGGTAAGGGCCCATTTACACACACACACAGACGAGCTCAGAATAAACATGCATGAACTCTGCCTTCAGTTCAGCAGTGTGACGCAGGGCCACAGAAAGGGAGGGGGGGCAGAGTGGGGTTTTCAGCCCCAAGCCTTCATCAGCTCCCGCTCGACCTGCATGGCTGGTCTGTCCCATTCCATAGAGAGAGCCCCCCTGCCCTCGCTGCAGTGCATCATGGGCCAGCACACTCCCCCGCAGGGGGGGGGGCGGGGCAGAGGTCACCAAGCCCATCAGCCAATTAAATCAGAGCCCTAAAGCTCTGTCCTCTTAACACAAATCTCACACACAGGAAACCTGCCTGCCTGCTGCCTTTAGTCTCTGTGATGCAAGTTTGTGGGGCCTATTCCAGAAGAGTGAGGGAGAGGGAGAGGGAGAGAGAGAGAGAGAGGGAGAGGGAGGGAGAGAGGGAGAGAGAGAGAGAGAGAGAGAGAGAGAGACTGCACAGGGGAGAGAAACAGACCGAGAGAAAAAGCGAGAGTGAGCGATAGACAGAGAAAGAGAGATGGAGAGAGAGATGGAGAGAGTGAGAGAAAGGGACTGCACAGGAGGGCAAAATGGAGAGAAAGATGGCGAAACTCACCTCTGCTTGGAAGCCCTTGAGGAGAGGAGCCACCTGCTTGCGCAGATCCTGCAGAAGAGGAGAGAGGGGGGGGTCAGCACCGGAGACAACGGTCAGGGCGGAGCCACTGGGACCCACAGGGACCACCTGCAGTCCCCTCACACCCAGTGGACTTCATTACCCAGAACCCCCCACCGTACCCCACGGCCTGATTTCTGTCCCATTTCCCTGGAGGGTAACTCAATGCACTCCAGATGTACTTTGTGAAAGCGAGTTGCAGTAAATCGTCTGTTCAGGCAGATGTGAACCTGACGCAGATGAGCTGAAACAGAGACAGTGCCCCAGGCTTCCCTCCTGAAGCAGGCCAGAGAAGACATCTCCGTTTACAGCCGTGATGATGCTTAGCAGGCCTCTCCCAGAAGTCAGGTTTAACTGTGCTGTGTTGTCAGGTTTAACTGCGCTGTGTTGTCAGGTTTAACGGCGCTGTGTTGTCAGGTTTAACGGCGCTGTGTTGTCAGGTTTAACTGTGCTGTGTTGTCAGGTTTAACGGCGCTGTGTTGTCAGGTTTAACTGCGCTGTGTTGTCAGGTTTAAGGGCACGGTGTTGTCAGGTTTAACTGTGCTGTCAGGTTTAACGGCGCTGTGTTGTCAGGTTTAACGGCTGCAGCTGAAAGCCAAAGCACTGAGCGCTTCACTGCCCAACAGTCTGTTCTGCTCAGAGATGATATCATCCCTCTCACACACAGACACTCACAAACACAAAGTCTCTGATGCTCTCACTCACTCACTCAATCAGTCTCTCTCGCTCACTCATTCTAGCCTCAGGCCCAGGATACCTCTGTCTGTCTCTGGTGTCTTCTGTACAGCACTCAGTTTCCCTGTATAGTTTTATTCAGTAAACTTCAAATCTAAAAGTTTTACGTGATTTGACACCCGTATAGTAGCTTTACCGCATTGTGGGAAGTTGTTAGTAATGAGCTCAGTGGCAGAGCTGGTCTTTAACCTGCGGGTTAATGCGTTCTCTCAGGACCAGAGAAACCTTCACTGGAGACGCGTGTAATCTCACACAGATCTCAGCCGGGAGGAATGTGCTCCTCAGAGTGAATACAGGCGCAGCCATTCACAGAATCTGCTGCTTTATCAGAGAGCAGAGTGTGTTTGTGTGTGTGCGTGTGTGTGTATGTGTGATTGGTGTGTGTGTGCGCAGGGAGTGAGGTGGTAACATTTCTGAAACGGAACTCTCTGGAATGGCAGGTTGTGTGCTGACACACAGGAGGAAAGCACAGAGCTGAACACCCAGCCTGGACTGGAGACAAAATGGCCGCTGCTGCTTCTTCTTCTAAAGGTCATTGTGCATCATTGTGACAAAAAAGCACTATGTAAATAAAACTGGATTAAATTTGAATAAGTAGCTCTGGATACGGCAGCTCTCACACACGCACACACGCACACACGCACACACGCACACACACTATCTCTCTCTCTTTCTGTTTCACGCACACGCTTCTGCTCGAGTGCACGCTAAATGCCAAACTGTACAACATTAAGGGATAAGGAAATGCATGTGGAAAATCTCTGGGCTGGAAATATAACAGCAGACAGGGTGAGTGACCTAATCCAAAATGGCGGCTTGATGACCAATCAAACCAAATGCCAGGTCACCGTTAATCTGTCCAAACCCAATAAAAACTGAATCCATTTTCCCGTCGGCTGGAGA